>NW_026623510.1:781930-841033 GCF_030028575.1 Malurus melanocephalus | reverse complement strand
CATTCACTGGAAGACAAAGGACAGAAAAACTAAAATCCTGAGGCAAAGCTAGTGCTAAATAGAAAAAAAACCCTCTTATACTGAAGAAAACAAACACTGACACAGATATAAAACGAAAAAGAAACCCCACCAAACACCTCAGCATTCAGAAAACAGCAGTATCTACAAGGCTAGATAAATTTAGGAGAGAAAATGCAGCTCTTATGTCTGTACTTCTCCATGGACCAAAGTTCCACTGTGTGAGAAAAACTGATAACACAAGCTGAGCACCAAAATGAACTCTGGGCTCAGCGATGACAGTTTGCAATAATGAAACAGAAAATGAAAAGAAAGGTCACTACAGTCATTCTTGGGACCTCCTGTAAGGTTGCCCCCCAGAAGAGACTCTGTACCTATTGCCACATAGTAGAACACGTAAGAAATGGCAGTTCCTAAAAAGAGAGAGTCAATGAAAGTGTGCGAGACAGAAACAACGATCAAGAGGACAGAATCAAAAAGTTTAAAAGAGAAACTCATGCTCTATATGGAGATAATACAAGCAGTGAAAAAAATCCTGCTTTCTAAGCACTGAAGTGGGAGAGCAGAGCAGAGCTGAGGTGTTACCGCACCCGCAGCAAAGGTGCCGCTGCCTAATCTATTGCCCAGGAATGCAAAACAAAAGATCCAGGTGAGCGAGCGCACTCGGCGGCTCGCTCCACACCTTCGCATCTCCTCTGCAAAGACATAAAACTTGCTTTGCAGAAACACATTTACACTGAGRGCGATAAACAGTTTCCAGGATTCTGGCTTCTCACGTTCATGTAACAATATTCAAGGGCTCAACACCACGGTCGTGTTTCCGAGCTGCCAAGAGCTCCCCGAGCTGCACGTCGGGGCTGTGATTCCGGATTCGATGTCATTTTGCCCCTCWCACACCAAATCCGCCGAATCCACCCCCCTGTTTTGCAAGTCATACGAGCACCGGGAGCTCTCCCCGAGCCCGTAGGCGCCGTTAGGAAGTTCCAACCCCTCCYGGCCCCGAGCAGCGCCGGACTCGGGGCGCTCCAGCTCGCCAAACCTCCCTTTCATTCACCTTTCGCCGCTTCCTTCAGCGAGCTCCCAACTCCACACGCGAGCCCAGCTCTCCCCAGCTCTGGGGCCTCAGGRAAAGCCCAGCGAGCCCAGGGACMGCACCGTTGCCACCCGCGGGARGGGAGGTACCGGYGGCCCCGCGAGGCAGCCGAGGGGTTTCTACAGTTCCCGGGGGGCACCTGCACCAACCACCAGAGCCGGCGGGACCCCGGGCCGCTGCCTGGGGCCGGGGGGCTGCGCTGGCCCGGCCCCCAGCCCAACCGGGACCTTCCCCGGAGGACCCAGGGGAGCGGAGGGCAGAATGGAGCGAGCACGGTGCCTTCACTCATTACCGCACGGTCGGCACCGRGGCCACCAGCGGGGCCACCAGAGTACAGCACGGCGCTGTCCCTTCCTCCGAGCCCAGCCCGCGCCCCGCTACATCCGCCCGCCGAGCCGCACCCGCCCTTGCCTCACCTCAGCTCCGCGCAGCCCCGCCGGGAGCGCAGCGGGGCCGCCGCGGCCCCCGCGCCCTCCGCCCCTGCCCGGCCCCGGCCCGGCGCTGCCGCCGCTCCTTTGTGCCGAAAGATGGAGGCGACTCACGGTGCGGCCCCGCCCCGGCCTCAGGCCCCGCCCTGCCCGCAGCCGCGCCCCCCGCCGTCTCCCGGGCGACCCGCCCCGCCCCCGGCCCCKCCCCCGGAGCGAGCGCTTCGCCCAATCGTGATGCGGGACCGCCGTGACGTCATCTCGCCAGCCAACCCCCGTGCGCTCCGCGCGCCGCGCTGCCTGCCGTAAGAACGGCGGTGATTGGCTGCCGCGGGGGGCGGGGCCGCCGAAGGAAGGGCTCGCTGGGTTGGCTGTGGCGGGCGGAAGGGGCGGGGCGGTCGGCGGAGGGGAGCGGGGTCAATGGCGGCGCTGCGGGCCCGGCGGTGCCGCTCGCTGTGAGGGGTTGCGGTACGTGCCGGGGGCGGGCCCGGGGCGGCGGGGCCGAGGGAAGCGCCCGGGGGCGGGGAGAGCGGCCGTGGACGAGCCGCGGGGCCCTTCTGGTGCGGGGGTGAAGAGGGCCGGGCCTGGGCCYTGCGAGCGCGGCGGGCCGGGGGCCGCTCTCGGGATGAGGGGCTGGAGGGACGATGGGGAGAGGAGATCGCAGTGAGGGTTCGGAACAGCCCGAGCCCGGCACTCCCGAGAGGGTCACCCGCACCGAGCTCCGTGCGCACCGCAGGAAGCGGGGCCCGGGGGCGGGTCCAGGCTGATGGGGAGCGATTCATCCCCTCCATCTCTGGGGCGGCTCCAGGCTCGGCACGCAGCGCTTTATTTGATGTGCTGCGGGGGTGCGGGGAGCGCTGCCCGAGATGGTTYAGTGGTGGGTTGATGAATTGGGTTGGTAAAATAATGTCTGTTATTTAGTAAGGGCTGAATGTAATGGAAGATGCTGCACACGGGTACACAAGACTGGGTGCTCTACATCTGTTCCGGCCTAGGTGRTGGCAAGACTGTGAAGTTTGGGAGGTTTATTGATCCTGGGGGTGTTACCATCTGGCATTGTAAAAACCTGCAGTTTACAGCTGTGACAGAAACGTCTGTCATTTGCAGTGACAGCACAGCCCTAGAATACAGTCATCAGATGAAAACATAGATAAAAAGGGGAAAGTTGCCAAGTGCATGTTTTTTGTCGGGTCTGGTTTGTGTGTGTTTGAGGGGGCACAGGATACAGCAAGATTAACAAACTTTATAAGTGCAAGTGAACTTCAATATCATGCTGCTTGATGGGGTTTTTTTCCCCCACATCTTTTGCCCCAAGATACGGTTGTCAGTAGCAGATACCAGCATTCAGGATCTCAGGCCATAATTAAATCTTACCCTCTTTATGTGTCTTAAAATACTTTATCTAAGTGAACTGACTGATCCAGGTGGTTTGCTGCTGAAGGCTTTAGTCCCCAGAGGATGATGTGTTCTTGTAAATGCCCTCTCTCAGTGTTTTTTATTACTTTCTGTCACCATTGTATTGGAACCTTATGCTCCATCTCTAAATGGATGGGTTGAGACGACACGAGTGGAGTAACAAATTATGTTGTTTATACAGCACTTGAATAGRAAAGCTGTCCTTGTGATCAGGACCTGTATTCAGCAGTGAGATTCAATTTCCATCTTCTCTCTAGGTTTCCAACTTGAACCACCTTCAGAAATGACACTCAAAGAGCAAGTGTTCCATGCWTTCTGGAAAGTGGACTTGTCTTTGGGTGGCTTTTTGTTAGATATTAAAAAAAGAAAGAAAAAAGTTAAAGAGAAAATCATCAGCCCTTGATCTGTCCTTTGTGTCCCCAGCTCTTAAGGGAATCCTTTTGTCTTAACTTCTTTTACTAACACCCACCTTATGCATGCATCCTGCTGTAACAAATATTTGTCCAGTGCTCTACCCTGGATTTCTCCTGAGACCTGTTTTTTCATTTTTGTTGCAAACAACACCTCACCAAAGTATCCGTTTTGGTAAGGATTTCAGGACTTCCTGCTGGAGTGATTCCTTGTRGTATGAAGGATGATAAACTAATTTCTTCCCTTGTTTGGGTTTCTGCATCCCTTCCTCCTTGGAGAAGTAGCTTTCTGGGATCTCCTCTGTGTTGAAATGCAGACAGGGTGAGATCCCAAATGAGTAGTTCTTGGCAGAACTGCAGGCAATCCTCTGTAGTCCATAACATGTGGCAGTTATACCAGGGAGATAAAAAGTAGAAAAAAAGTTATGTTTGCATGTCTTTAAATGAACAGCTCCGTTTGTTGTGTTTATGTTGTACTTCTGTGTCCAGGCTTGATGTAAGAAACAAAACCAAACATTAGGGCTTTGTTGTGTGGTATGGAGCTGGTAGAATAATTCAGAAGGGAGACACCAAGGACTTACAGAAGCAGTTTCTTTCATCGTAGACTTACAGGTGTCAAGACCACGAGTTTCCTTGCTAGGTCAACCACGTGGAGCATCTTCACCCTGCCTCTGATACTGAAATCTTGAAGCAGAATGTGGCTGCACTGTGTGGGAAGGGGCTGTGCTCTCTCCAGGGGAAGTGTTGCTCATTTTCTAACTCCAGCCCTGTTTCAGCCTTGGGGAATTCCCTCTCTCACTCACCTGTTGAACTCCATGTAACCCCAACAGACAGCCCCCAGCACAGCCTGCCCCAGCTCAGCTCTTCCTGGGGCTTCAGGGAGCTGCAGGAGGTTTTTGAGGCTGGAGAGATGAGTTGCTGTTGAGCACCTCTGAGTTGCTTCTCAGCGGGGAGGAGAATGGGGCCTTGGTGGGGAGGAGAATGGGAAGAAATAATCCTCAGGGGTTGAGAGAAGAACAGTTTGATAATTGAAACAAAAAAAAAAAGTTAGTACTGTATCAGTACTATTAGTATTAATAATAATGGTAGTCATGAAAAGGGATGAGGAGCAAACCCAAGATAAACAAGTGGTTCTCAATATGGTTGCTCACCACCTCATGCCCAGCTTGTCCTTGAACWGGGATCAGCAAATCCCAGCCAGCTCCCCACAGTTTATATATTGGACACGGTGTTCTATGGTCATGGTTCTGTGGAATATCCCTTTGGCCASTGCAGGACARCTGTCCTGGCCATGCTCTGTCATGGCTTCTTGTGGAGATCCTCACTGACAGAGTGTGACACACTCGGTAGTCTTTGACTTAAAACACTACTGAGCAACAGCTAAAACTGCAAGAGTGTTATCAATGTTATTGTCACAGTAAACTCAAACCACAGAGCTGTACCAGCTACTAAGAAGTTTAACTGTCCCAGCCAAAACCAGAAYAGTTGCTAATTTCTGAGATCTCACTGTTAATCACTTCTAAATACATGCATTCAACAACTGAAAGCAAGCAAGCTTTCTCAAATTTTCACAGGCTGGGCAAAAAGAATTTGGGGTTTGATGTTTTGCCGTCACTTTATCCCTCTCCAAAACAGAGATGTGGAAGAACAGAAATAAAAAGATGAGAGTGTAGGTGAGGGTGAAAATTTTTTTATTCTAATATTTATTTAAGCAAAGTAAATCCACTAAAATACTACTTTCAGAGAAACAGCCTGAGGTARACAACTAGCAGCAAAGATGTAATTATGAAAAGAGAGTAAAGAAAGAGTAATAGATGATGATTATTAGTCTTAGCAGTTAYGCAGTGAGTTGGTATCTCAGTCAGTGCTTACTATGCAGTGTTCTTTAGAGAACTGAAGTTACTCTAAGGGCAGCAGGTCTGTTTTTCAGGATATTTAGTAACATTTCACTCAATGAAAAGYGTAATCAGACTCCTGCTGTCTTTCATACTGTGTTTTTAGGCGACACTATTCCACAATGGATGGGGGAGATGGTACTGCTGACCTTGTGATTAACAAGAGGTTCGTGTCTGAGGCAGAGCTAGAGGAGCGACGAAAGAGAAGGCAAGAGGAATGGGAAAAGGTCCGAAAACCTGAGGATCCAAAAGGTATGGGATAAATTGTAATAATCACAGGAAAAAGATCTGAGATTRTTTCAYTTTTGTGGAAAATAGAAATAAAAAGTAATGGCGTTTTATATTCTGTAGTTTCAAAAGGTTTTTACATGAAGGAACTGAGAACTGTTGGTGGTTTAGTGTTTCTAACATATGGTCTCCCTTCCTGATTTCGTTCCTTTCAGAATGCCCAGAGGAGGCATATGACCCACGGTCGTTGTATGAAAGGCTCCAGGAACAGAGAGAAAAGAAGCAGCAGGAGTTTGAGGAGCAATTTAAATTCAGTAAGCACCAGCAGCAAACTGCATGTGATTGTATGCAACAGTTGTACACAACTTCTKAGTAAAGGACACATCCGTGTGCCTTGTCTCCCTCTCTGAGAGGGAAACAGAGGCTTCTGGAGAGTGTTATTAAGATCCTGGATTTTTAAAGGAACACATTCTGGGCACTGAGAAAGCAGTGCACAGATGCAAAACTCAAAAGGTGTTTGCAGTTACAAAGCTGCGTTCTTGTAAGGTGTTGAATACCAAGCTTGTATTGCACATTAAATAGAATGAAAGYAAACAKAAAACCCCAAACAAGCTTGATAGCAATTCGTGGAAAAGTGGAAATGTAYTGTGGTTTTGTGACTCTTGAACTCATGCTTTAATACAATCTTGCTTGAATCAATCAAAGAAATYCTGTTAGAGCAGCTATTACATTTCCAAGCCATTATTTGACTAAAAGTGATTTGAGAGTTAAGATTATTATGTTGAAGAAGTAAATTTAAATGTTTTCATTCTTGAAAAGTAGATGTTGACTCTTCTAATGAAATGGGAACCTAATTTCTACTGATGTTTGAATTTCTAGTTTTATAGAAAAGCCCTTTGAAAAATGGAAAGTACAGATAGCAGCATTAATGCATTAAAGTCTCCAACTGGACCTACAAGATTCTTTCCAGCTAGAGAGTTTCCAGTTAACTTMAGTAAACTTTTGATCCCAGTCATTTTTGGTGACATGAGTAAGCAATGCTTGCCCAAGGAGCCACCCTAAAACTGACTGCTGTCAGCCTGAATGGGAAGGGCTTCTGATAACTATCTAAACTAATAGTTTTTCTTGCCCTTATATTAGATCTGCAACACCTTTCCTTTGGTAAATCAAGTTCTGGAATGGGAAACAGCCTTGAGAAGTAAATCCACTTCTTTTAAGGCAACCACAGTAAAATATCAGATACCAGCCAACCTGGAGAACAAAACCTACTGCAGACTGCTTGGGTGGGAACCTCAATAATGTCAGCTCAAAGGACCTCAGTGACTGCTCCTCTTAGTTGGCAGATGAGGCAGGCAGCAAWTTAAATTAATTCATGTCACTTGCTTCATAAAATGTCTGGAATTTCACTATTTTTGCTCTCTGAAGAGCCCCTCAGCAGTAGTAGTGAGTGCTACAAGTTACTGCTTAAAGATTTATGAATGAGCTCTGCATGAGTTGGAAGGAGCAGAGATTGGCTTTTATAAAATAACCCCAAACAACAATTGATTTCCAGAGCTTTTCTGTCAAAGACACAAGTTTGCCCATTATCAGTGTGAATGGATTTCCTGGTTTGCCCTTAATTGACTAGGGCTTGCCTGTGTGGRTGAAGATTAAACATGTGATGATTTCATGTAAAAGCCTAAAAATCCTCATATGAAATTACACTTTAAGGAAGACTAAAGGTGATGTTGGGCTAAGATTTCTGGGCATGACTACAAACAGCATAATTTGGTCTTTTTAGAAATATTTTTTATTATTGTAATTAAATCATTTGCTCAAGAGACGTTGAACATTTKCAGAACAGGAAATAAAAGACCTTCCTGCTGCACTAGCATGTACTTTCCTTAAAGTAGGGTAGCATGTTTAGAAAGAATTTGTTTTTATTTGGAAATTAGGAGTTTTCTTACTTCTACTTTTTTATTTTTGAATAGGTGTTRAAACCAATTAGGTACAAATTGTTTGCTCTAAGAAAATGTACTTCCTCTTTTGAGGCAAGATTTTTTGGGGAAGAAATAGTGTGGGTTTTTAGTTATTGGTT
This sequence comes from Malurus melanocephalus, assembly GCF_030028575.1. Lineage (NCBI taxonomy): Eukaryota > Metazoa > Chordata > Aves > Passeriformes > Maluridae > Malurus > Malurus melanocephalus. The sequence goes on along the minus strand of NW_026623510.1, from coordinate 833,471 downwards.
GGTTTAAGAACATTCTAAGGAGGCAGGCTTAAACTTGGTGTCTGAAACCAAAACAACAAATTTCTTATTTCTTTATTCAGAAAATATGGTAAGAGGCTTAGATGAAGATGAGACACATTTCCTTGATGAGGTTTCTCGGCAGCAAGAGCTACTAGARAAGCAACGAAGGGAAGAAGAGCTGAAAGAACTAAATGAATACAGAATATCCTTTGCACTAAAATGGCTGGTGGTTACACAGAGGAGGGTAAGAGTGGGCTGTAGTTTGTTCTGTCAGTTGAYATTCTTTTTATAAAACTGCTTTACAGAACATGTACAATCATACATTTTCAAAGTTTAAGAGTTTCATTGTAGCTTTGATAGACCACTGTAGTGTTTGATACTCCCCCTTCAACTTCCACTTACTTGGTACTTTTCTTTCCTTCTCCCCTTGTCATTGTTTTGGGGTTTGCCATGATTTGGCTTTTTTCTGTTATTGAGGTAATGAAATACCATCACTAAAAAGATAAAAACATAAAGAAAAACTAGCCTATTATTTCTAATATTTTGCTTTTCTCTTCTTATGGAAAACTAAGTGCTCTTTTTTTAATTTTATATTGTCTGCTTTTAACATATCTGCTTGAAATAATGTTTGAATTGCTCTCTCTGTTACTCTTCTTGAAGTATTAGATACTTTATCCCTTGTTGATACSTGCAGGATGAAAAATTAAATACATCTGTGCAGATGTGCTGACTTTCTTCTGGGAAGGCAGTGCCCATGGAGCCTCGGCTCCTTTGGGTAATGTACACTTGTAGGCAGTACTAAGAGCAGGACAGTTTGGCTTTACTTTTAAATGCCTAAATTTCTTGAAGATATGCTAGAAAATCATAAAGGATGCTTTTTCTCACTAATCAGTGCCAATTTTTTTCTCACTAATTAATGCCAGTCAAGGGAGGTTGGAATGATTGGAGGATTTCTGTGCTAAGGAAAATACTTTTTTATTTTTTGAGGTTTACTGAACCAATGCAGAAGGCAATGGTTTATTTGTCTCCATTGCTTTTGAGTTATGGATGAACAGCACATGAGTTCTCAGGGAAGTTTTAGTATAAATGAAAAAGTTTGTGGACACAAGGAGGTGACCAAAACCAGTCAGCAAATAAATTTGAATCGTGCTGATACTACAGAGATTGGCCTTACCTTGTTAGGCAATGATTTACAAATTGGAGCATGTGTCCTGTGAAGAGCATCTCAAGGAATGTGTTTATGAAAAAGCAATCCTGATGCACTTTTTTAACTTCAGAAATAGGCTGGAGTTAGTTGGTGAATTTGGAGTACTTTCTTGATTTGCTGGATCTAATAATGAGATACTCATGGGATATATTTAGTTTGGGTGATGGTTGCTCGCGGGGCTGGCTGATCCAGGGCTGTGCAGTGTGAGGCTGTGCTGTGGGAGCAGCTGACAGCTCTCGTTGTGTCACCTACATCTGGGGTGAACCATACCAGCCCAGAGGGAATCTTAGGTTGTCTTGAATTAGCCACATGACACACAGATCCCTGAATGGCCTGGTCAGGATGTACAGGCCATCTTACCTCAGCCTTTGCAGTCTTAGTAATATCAGTGGCTCTGAATCCAAAGTGTTGCTGTAAAAATTAAACTGTAGAGCTTGCTACTGATGGGATGGAGGAAGGGAGAATGTTTCATAGTCGCTTCATCCCATGAGAAAGTCAAAGGTGTTGCCTGTTTAATTTTATTTTTTAAATTCTTTTAATTTAACCATAGTATTTCAAGCAACCTCAGAGCAGAATGACTTGTGTTTGGAATTYTTAGTGGTGTTCTGAAATGCAAAAATGTGTTTTGCATCTGCAGTTGTTACTAATGGTTTATCACTGTACTAGGTAAACGTGCTGCMTCTATGGGTACTGTTTAAATGCTCTTCCGAATTAATAAGAAGAATGTCACCCCAATGGGTTTCATTATTTGCTCTCTTTTTTCTGGTATAACAGCTAATTTAAGCTACCCAGAGGCATGATTTTCATGGTAAAAACTGCTTCAATAGTCAAGTACAGAGATTTTTTTTTCAATTTTTCCTAATTTTTCAGGCTGAACWATCACAAAATTATACATCTTCAGGATAAATATGCCTTAGAATATTTTAATGTATTCTTGAGCATAAGAAATAATATGCATGGATGAATAGGAATTTTTCTTCCTCCTGCATGAACAACTAGGTTGTTTGCTCCTTAGCCTATCCAGACTCCCCTGTTGTGACAGTAATTTAAGWTTTCCAAATATTTTTTAAGCCATTTCCAAGAACTATTTGAGAACAAGATCATCTTGTCTCCACTGCTATCTAAATGTAGGAACAGTCCCCCTCCAAGAAGCTGGCTTTACTGAAGGACAGCTTGTTTAGTGCAGTTGATATTTAAGATTGAGAGGTTTATTTCTAATGTTGTCTTCCTGGGAGGGAACACTTCTTGGCTGGCTATAGCATTACATTTGCTAATGACAGCAGGATGTATAAAATACCTACTAAAAATGTGCTGTGCCTTTCTAGTTGAGGAGTTTTAGGAGAATGCCATCCTTGATGGAAGCAAAAAGCCTGTAATTTGGTATCTTTTAAAAGAAAGGCCTTTGAGTTCCTCAGTCAGGCTTAGAATATAATGAGGTAATAGACCTAAATGTGAATGTTGAACACTGCAGTGTGTGGAAGAATTGTGTGGCAACATCAAACCGTGTTCAACACAAAGAGCTTTCAGATGGCTTCAGATTGCCACAGGATGGCACTCCTGTGCCATCTCAAAAATAGATAAAACTGAGCAGTGGTTTGGGCTGAGAAGACTTTTGGTTGAARTAGGGAGCAGTCTGTGTTAGTGCTGTTTTCTTAGGAAAGTCAAATAAGAAAGGGCATCTGAACATTCCTGACTGTAAAGTGATTGGAGACTGTATCACTTCAAAGCTAAATCTAAGAGTTTTTGATTTGTAGATGTTTAGTGGGGTAAAAAGCTATGACTTCAAATCCTAGGGCCATCAATATGAAATTGACTGTCCAATATATGTCTGCAGTGACTGGGGCAATTCCAACTGGTGGGATTGTAGTTGGAGGAGAAACTGTTAGAATACTACATTTGAGTTTATAAACACACTTCTAAACTAGGTTAATTTGCCTTTGCTTGTGCAGTTTAAAATTTTTGCAGAAATTTGTGTGACTCTCCTGGCACCTCATCTACAAACAGGGTCTTTGGCAGATCTGTCTTCACCAGATACAGCTGGACATTGCTATCAGCTCCTGCCACAGGGGATGTGTTCAGTGTGTGYAGGTGTGCCCTAATAACAAACAGACCCAGCTCCTTCTTATCCCATCTGAAAACCTCCTTAAGCTTCTCCACTTCATTATAGGTTTCAGCTGCATTCCACCTTGCTAACACTGTTTTAATCTGCCTAGCTTTTCTGTGCAGTTGCAATCTTCTTGGGTGAATCTTGGAYCACATTCCCCCTTAACCAATCTGTYTCCTTCCTCCTGGCATTGGTACTCAGACCACCCTTGTGGCCCTTACAGAGAGATAAGCTGAAAAGGCAGAGTGCTAAARGCCAAACCCAAAAAATAGGACTGTTCTGTCTTGCTAAGCTGATATCTGCTGGGCTCAGCAAAAAGAGGGTTTGAGGAGTGGAAGTGAACATATTGCTGCTTAGCTTTTCTGTTAAGGATTAGGGTTTGGAGCAGCAGAATTGAATTACAAATGTGTTGATCCCCATAGAAGGGGAAGTACTGCATTGCCTGTTTGGTTTGTTTGTTTTGCTCCAGCCTGACCTTTTTGCTTTTCTAAGGCCTTTAGGAAAAGGCAGGATGGTGGATATGTTCATGGGTGCTGGATGTTGTGTGTTACACCTTTCTGGCATCAGAACAGTAGCTCCCAGGCTGCTGCCTGGACATCTTCACAGGGAGAGCTGGTCCTGATACCTGAGAGAGCTCTGACCCCAGAGGATGAAGTATCTTCTCTTTTGGCTGAGGGTACCAGCTGAATGTCATTACAAATAAGTTTATTTTGATAGAATATGTGAATGAACTTTGGTTGCTGCTGTCAGCAGAGCTGGCTAAATATATCAGGGAGGAAATGTCTGTTCTCCCCGTTCCTTCCCAGTTGATCCTTAACCCTTAATTCACAGCACTCTCACTAAAGTGGGAGTCAGTATGGACCCAAAGAAGGAAGCTGAGAAGAAATTGCCCATGAAGTCAGTGGAAAACAAGAACAAATTTTCTCAGGCAAAGCTGTTGGCAGGAGCTGTGAAACACAGAAGGTTAGTTTCACACGTCTATAAATTCATGAGGGAACGGAACCCAGTTAGCAGTGTAAAGGGAGACAGGCCAAAACTGCCTCCAGAGAGTGAGGTGTAAACCTTAGCCCTAAAGAAAAAWGGGGGAAAGTATAAGAAAAGACCAGTCTTGTTTCTATAGGCTCTCACAAACTGTGGGGAAAAACATGAAGCAATTCAAATAGATAAGCGTGTGTAAAGGAAGTGGGTAGRCTCTTCGTTTTAGAGTGCCAGGCTTGGGCAATCCTGCTTGGGGATCTAGAGGCAATCTCTTCTATATCTGTTTGTAGATATCAGTGTCACCTTATGCAACTTCATTCAGGGTTGCCTAATTTATTAGCCAGTTTTACCTGTGTTTAAAATGGGTTGTTTTAATTGCTGCTGGGGACAGCATGGGGAAGACAAGGTTACAAGGGAGGAGCTTTGTGTACCAGTTTGGTCCTGAGGACATCAGAGACACTTCCTGTGTTCTTCAGTGATTTGCATTGATACATCAACACTCTTTCCATGCCAGGGAGGTGGCAGCTGGGTTTGTGATGTGTTTGCTGCTTTGATCTTGGCCTGCAAACACAGCTGCTGGTGTGCTACAGGTTATGGAGAAACCAGGCATGGGGGACAAGACTTRTTTCCCACAGATGAATCATCTAATACCTAAGATGATTACTGACATCTCAAAATTCAGTGTGTTCGAATCATCTCAGAGAATGCGAGATTATTTTAGAAGCTTATCTTGTAGGGTGATGTTTAGTCCCAGTAGAGCAGTAATTGCATGTCTGAAAACTGAAGAAAGCACTTCAACCACCTAATGTCTGTGGGGTTGGGTGATAGTTTGGGTTTGGGAAGGCAGAGAAGAAAAACCCTGAGCTGATAACAAGCAACCAATAATGTTGGTTTTGTCTTGTAACTCCTAGTCCTTAACCCAGTAGGATGYAGAAAAGGAGCTGGCATGTGCTTAATGGTACTTCTAAAGTCTGCAGATGGCATCTGTTCAAAGAGAGCATCTTAACTGACATGTCAGAGCCATTGCAGACTTGCTTTGCAGTCTTCTATTTTTGCCATCTTATCTTTTATTGCAAAGTGGCCCAAAGCAAGTGTAGTGTGAGCTCAACATCTGCTCCCTGAGCTTTGTAATTTCCTGTAAAGGAYGTATTACTATTAAAAGCTCTCTGCACAGAATAACCTTTCATCTGTACTGCATGTTCTGAAAGAACATGCAGGGAYAGGAAAGAGTTAATGCATAATAATGCTCATGCTTCATCAGTTCATCACRGCTGAATCTGGGAATTTGTTTATGTGGATGACTTAGAATTGGGAACATGCAGGAAGGGGGGRAATCTGTGCAGTGACAGGGGAGGGCTATGGAAGCTCTGAACAGTCAGAAGTCCAAGATATGCTCCTTTATTCCAGTGCCACTTGGGTCCCTAAAAAGACCTTTCTAGACATTGCTGCTGTGTGAATTGCTGCTAAACTGTCTGGGCTTACTGGGTGCAAGATTTCTAGATGTTTTAGAACAGGCTCTAGGTGATTGAAGGAGGGGAAGGGAGCCCTGGAAGGGAAAAGGCATGGATGTTGGCACCAGCAAGCATGGTACTCATCCACATGTGCAAGGCTGTGGTCATATGGGTGTCTGAAGCTCAGGTAGTCATTCCCAATCTCCTGTGGGGTACATCCTGCTGAACAGGCAGCTCTGGGTTGCTGTGTCAGGGGTTTGACTTGGACTGCAGGGGACATGTTCCTTCCCAGTTAACAAGTGATACTTGTAGTGTAGGTGGTTGATGCTTCCTTAGAGCCTGCATGTTCCCCAAGGAGCCTCCTTTAATGGCAATTGGAAGTGGTGATGGTCATCAGGGGACCCTGCTGGCGTTTGCTGTAGCATTTGAGGCAAAGATGTAACAATGACTTCACTAATTAAGTGGTTGTCTWTGAGGAACAAGACACTTCCTTATTTTTTCCACAGTTCAGATGGTGGTAACAGTGTGAAGAGGTTGAAACTAGACACTGACCATGACGAAAAGAATCAAGGTATGTCCCARATTCTGCRCATGRGAAGCTSTGTGTCTGTCACTGAACAGCAATTGACTTGGGGTTAAATCTCATAGAGGTTTTGCTTTCCTGTTCTTCCACTGGGCAAGACAGCCCAGACTTTGGCTGGCACTTTCTCTCTTGAAAGCAGTAGAAACGGTAAAGCAGGAAAATAGGGCTGCAGGGAACCTCTGCAAGTTATCAGGATGTCCCCTGCCCAAACCAGTCCTGACAGATGTTTGTCTAAGYTGTTCTTAAGTCTCCACAGATAGACTGTGCACCTTCCTTAGAGAGTTTATTCTAATGCTTAACTGATTTAATCTTATTTAACCTCATAACTAATGCAGTCTCCTTTGGTGCATTTCAAGCCTAATGCTTGTTCTGTGGGCAGGAGACACTGAGAACAGATCATCCCTTTCCTCTTCACAGCAGCATTGGATGTATTTGTATACATCCACTTTAGCTTTATGCTCTGAAGTGATTCAGTCCATCCTGAAATCAATTTGTTTCAGAAAATTGTGGGGAACTAGAAGAATTAAGTCGTGTTTCAGCTTTAGCTGTCAGGGCTGCAGTTGACTTGCTGTCAAGATACTCTGACACAAATCGGGTGAGCTGCAATTGTATAACAACAACCCAAGGSGCTTCCTGAATCTCCTTCTGTTCAGTAAACTTTCAGAACAGCAGAAATAATTAATTAGCCGTGGAAGATGGGAGATGTTGACTAGCAGAACGATGGAATAAAACTTTTTCTCAACTATGCTGTTACATTGCAAAAAAAAATATACTCAATTACTCAAAGCAGAGCCATTTATTCTTATTTAGTGGGTTTGGTAYTTGACAAGCATCAAACTGACAACTTTAGAATAAAAAATCTATAATGCCGGCATAGAGCTGGGCTTAAACTAGTGATGAGAAAAAAAAAATCCCCTGAGGTAGCAATTCCTTCCTGTCAGAATGGCTTTATTACAGCATAAAGCTGCCTTATGCTTTAATTAAATCCTGAAATCATCCGCCGCTTATGTGGGAAAAGCAGGTGAGTGACACGTGGCGGTTCCTGGGCTGACTGAGAACCGTTTCCTGCACTCTGATTTTTGACTGAGGTTTCTCTCTTCCAGAAAAGCCCTCCTGTGTTCCCTTGGGGAGCAGCTCAGTGGGAGGCTCCACAGTGCACTGTCCCTCAGCCGCCGTGTGCATCGGGATCCTGCCTGGCCTGGGCGCCTACTCGGGGAGCAGCGATTCAGAGTCCAGCTCAGATAGTGAAGGCACCATTAATTCCACTGGGAAGATTGTCTCTTCTGTCTTTCGTGGCAACAGTTTCTTTGATGGTCCATAACAAAATCCCTCCGTGTGTAATGTAGCGCAGAATATCTTCCAAAGCCCTGATGGATGCTTGTTGCATCCTTCTGCCCCAAATATAATCTTTCTAGCTAACCTCTCAACTTTAATACACTCAGATACTCCTAAAGTAACTCATTATTTCCCCCCCCACCCACAATTCTTCATTTCTGGGGTGCATACTGAGCCTGGAAGAAAAGCTGCCATTGTAAAGCAGAAGGCACACCTAACCATGTAATAAAGGTCTGAGGGTATGGAGGAGAGTGCTTTATCTTTTACAATTCTTATGGGAAGAATTATGTTGATTTAAGAAGTTTATACAAGACCAACAGGCAAAAAATAATCACTTGAAGCAGTGAAGTCTTGTAGAAGCAGCCATGTGTTCTGTTTTAAAATGTCATTTTTATTCTGTATTTGAAAAATGGGGGCAGAACCAAATTTGAGCAGATGGTGAAGTGTAGATTGCCATGACACTGTAAAGAAGTTTTAGTGTTACATGATTAAAGACGTTCTGAATGCATTTTTTTATCCCTGCTTGTGCCATTCATAATTGTTCTCATTTCATTAAGCAATTACTGTTCTAACCAGCCAGCCTTTCCCTCAAACTACATCCAGGAGAGGTGTAGGCCAGTTTCCCACAAGAGCAAAAGTGGTGATGGAAAACTTGGTCTGAGTGAGTTTACAGGAACTGCAATTGGTCATTCTGATCAAGGGCTGCTGCTCCAGCACCAAGGCTTGGCAAGTCATCCAGCTTTTCAGCAGCAGTGTCCTGAAGGGCATGAATCCAGAGCTGGGATTCTCCTCTTCAGCCAAGCTCCTTTGTACAGAAGCTGGAGAACTGCAGAAATAGGGCTGGGGGCCCATCCTTTGAACCTCAGTGTGCTGATGGCAGTTTGGAGGGTTGGAACAGCTCTGCTCRACTGCTCAGAGGTGGAAGTGTCTGTGCAATCCTGCTCTGTGTGGGACAGCATGTGGTCAGTGTGTACAAAAGGGCAGYTTGATGTGACACTCTGAGGGAGCAGCTGGGCTAAAAGAGAGAAAACAAGGCCTGCAATGGATTCATGCCTTAGCATGAGTGTTGAACTTTCCAAAGGAAATGGAGACAGTTGTGCTTGCAATGAACCTATCCTTAGCCAAATACCCTTTCTGTTTGCACAGCCCTGTTCCACAGTTAGATCCTTACAAATGTCCTGTATTTCCTCCCCTGTCCTGGGCAGCCTGGCACCTCCTGTGTTTGCTCCAGAGTTGCTCCTCCTCTGTCTACCATAATTATGGCACTTGCAAGGTGGAAAATAAGTAGATCTCATGCAGCCTCCAAATGCTTTGCTTTTGTGACTTTCATCTTACTGAGCTATGGAGTGAAATKGAGTTGGTGCACAAAAARAAAAGCATGTTTATTTTATTAAAGTTGCATGGGCAAGAGCCTCAAGGAGTTGGTATGAGAGCTGTTGGTGTTCTTCCCTGGCATTAAATGAGATCAATAATCTTGACTGTAGAGTCAGAGCTGTGAGCACGGTCGGGCTGTTTTCCTGAGTGGTATCCTGCACAGCTGCAGTCAAAATGCCAATTTAGACWGAAATTTATAGTGGGAGTTGCCAGCCAGTTGTGGAAGATGTGGTGAGGGTGGGCTGCAGGTGAGATAGTGTTTATGTGGARCCACACAAGGCCAGGAGGAGCCATAGTCCAAGAGAAGCAGATGTGAGGGCCCTSTGCCTTCCTGTTCCTGGAAGAATGGGATAGGACATTTGGGGAATGCCTTTGAGTCTGAGTCAGCTCTGCTGTTCCAGGGCCTGGCCCTAAACAAAGCAGAGCTGTCCCAGCTCCACCCCACCGTGTGTCCCATTCACCTTCGCACATCAGAAGCCATCTGACATTCCAATGCTGCAGTGCACTGAGAGATGTGCTGGCAAGTGCAGAGTGCATGGGATGGAGGATGAATTGGACCTGAAAAGGGCAGCTGTGGCAGTAACCTTGCCCCAGGCCGACAAAGCCAGACCAAGGCTGGTTCTGGCTGGCTCCAGCAACTCATTCACTGGTGGATTTAGATTTTGTTTTTGTTATTTTTAAGAAAAAAACCATGACTGCATAGTATGTGCTTCATCCCCTCCCCAGGGACAGCTCAATAAACCGCTTGTTGTCTGTGCTAGTTGTTAAAGCTTCACTGAGGTGTTAAAAAAACCCGACAAACCCCCYACAAACACTCTACTAGCACAAGAGCTTACGAGCTCCTGCAGCTGCATGTGAGGCTCTCTTATGGAAATCTAAAAAAAAATAATTTTTTTTCCAAAGCCACAGACTTCCATCTGGAAGCTGAGCTGGATATGGCATTATTTTTAAACAAGCCACCCTTCAAAGGCTGCTTCTCCCTTTGGAAATGGGTGAAATTTGGAAATGTTTATTTTCCCTTCCAGGAGGTTTTGCAGAGCAAACGTTTCACAGAGCAAGTCCCACCTCTCCCAAGGGATGGATGGGGTCTCACCCAGTGCTGTGCTCGGAGTGGGCTCATTGTGGGACTGACTGGGTGCTGGTGGCAGCTGCTGGGTGGTCGGTGACAGAGAGCACAACCAGTAGCACACGAGTGTGCAGAAAGTGCTGCAGGCTTTATATAGGGACAGCAAACTCTCACCTCAAAAGCTTCCATTAATGGGGAGGAGYGAGGTCAAGTCTAGTCGAGTTTGGAATACCCTGGTGATCCCTGCCGGATGTTCAACAGCATACTCAGCTTCAAAAGACTTTAATCTAGTTAGGAACAGCAGAAAGCAGCAATTAGCACATTGCTGATGAGCAGCTCAAAGGAGCTGCTGGAGAGCAGGATTTCATTACCCAGCCCATCTTCTCCCAGGCAGCAGGGAGCTTTTGTTACTCAGACTTGGAAAATTTTCTGGAGTTGAAGCAGCAGTGAACCGTGAAACTCCCTTTGATGGCTTGTGGTGGGGTCACCGGGGCTTTCCCAAGCACACGCACTAGGCCCCTGCCCTCAGCTCAGGCAGGCAYTAAAGGGATGCTGCCTTCCCCAGGATATCCACCTTCAATAAATCTTGGTCTGGGATGCTGCACTGACAGGGTGGGGTTGATGCTGGGACACAGCCAGGAGGGCGACCGAGGGACCAGGGTGACTCCAAACACCCAGCACTGCTGACACTGCGAGCTGCTCCCACACCTTCCCATCTCGGAGACTCTTATTTTAAATGTCCAAGTTTCTTTATTAACCTGAGTATAACAAATATAACATGTACACAGTATAAAAATGAACACGGAACCTGACAGATGTACAGCTACAACACAAATACATGAACTATACAACGACCAGTTCATTGAATGACAATAATATATTAAGCATTTCATTGCTTGGAAAAAGCAAGTTTTGATCATAAAAATTGTATCCTGTACCACTGAAATTATACAAAGTACATTCAATACTGAAAAGTGACTCAACAGAACAGGACCAAGGCATGGCCTGGCTGCTTAGTGTTACCTTGGGCCAAGACTGTACAAAATTAATCCAGACGCTTTGCTGGGATGAGTCTTAAGAACTTAGCAATTAAATTAAGAAGTACAAAGTGTTTCAGGGAGGGTATTCTTCTCTTAAAAGAACGTGGAACGTGCTTTTGGCAGGACCAACAGGCTTCGGCAACATGCAGAGGACGCAGCCTGGCACAGCTCTACGCAGGCTCYGAGTTGATGGGTGGCAGGTTTTGGTGCTTAAAGTACTGCACAACTTGCTGGGGCAGCTCTGCCAGCACAGCTTTGGCCAGGGTCTCCTTGGGGACCTGTGAGCCAAAGGGAACAAGCACCAGTGTTAGAACAGCCACAAGGAACCGACTGAGCAAACACGGCTGGGCTGTCCCCAACTCCACGTCTCAGCGTTTCATTTAATACCCCCTAGAATCTACTGATAGTCACCATTTTACACACCTGGGATTATTATATTCTCTACTAACCCTTCCCTCCAGGAGATAATTCACTGGTAGGGAGCAATAAAACATCCTGGGTAGGTCAGAAAAAMCAGGCATGAGTAGCAGGAGGTGAAACAGAAAGACCCAAGTAGTTGCAGAAAAGAGGAAGATAACCAAGCCACATCCTTGAAAATCAATCCCRTGCCAGCAACCCAGAGCTGTCTCCTGGGTGATTGCAATGGACCATCCCACGATTGCTCCCCTTGCAGGCTGATTTCCAGGCTTGACACCCCGTTTCTCCCGTGATCCCCTCCCCGCTGCCCTCACTCACGTTGCGGAAGTTGCGGAAGGGCACGAACTGGACGATGTCGCGCACGGCCTCCTCGCCGGTGTGSGAGTGCAGCACCCGGCTGTCCCCRTCCAGGAACTCCATGGCAGCAAAGTCAGCATTGCCCACGCCCACGATGATGATGGACATGGGCAGCTTGGACGCCTGCACCACGGCGTGCCTCGTCTCRTCCATGTCGCTGATCACCCCGTCCGTGATGATGAGGAGGATGAAGTATTGCTGGGCAGGGGAGGGGAAGGCAGAGGGTCAGATCCAGTGCCAGTGCACCCTCACTGCAGCCAGAGCCTGCACGTGTCGAGGGGTGGCAGGTCCCCTGGGGATTTGGGGGTGAGGTTCACCGTTTCYCAGAACAGCTGGCACCATTCCCTTTAGCAATATCCAGAAATTCAGATGTTCCTATTCCCCCTGGTTTTTGAAAGATCTTAAAACAAACAACAAAACAGCTCCCACTCCAAAATATCTTTCTGAATTTCTGATTTACTGTACTTAATGATGCAAAAAATCCTACTTCTAAACTGTACAGGGCTTCTGTGTCAGGGCCAGGAGGAGTTTGGGGTTGGGACATGAACCCCAAACTGGCTGGGAGATGAAATCCCCGCTCCTGCCTGCACACAGTGGGGTGTGTTTTGGGGTGCTCCCCATTGACACGTCCCTGAATTGATGGGGAGCATCTCCTGTACTGAACTGTGAGGCTGTGGGGACACCCCATGCTCAGGGTTTGTCCATCTCCTGCACACAGCCATGGGATGCACAGAGGGATGCAGAGGGTACCAGAGAGCTGTGGGATGACAGAGCAGCAGCAGTGGAACCTCTCCCCTTCCCCTGGAAAAGGAGGGGACCAGGTCCTGCAGAGCTGGGGGAGGACAGATGGACAAACACACAGACAGATGGACGGATGGTCCTGCTGGGCTCAGCTCAGCAAATCCAGAGCATGTGGATCCCCACAAAATCCCATCTCCTCCATCCCCAGGGAAAGTAACGGCTCAGTTTGGGCACATTACAGAGCTTGCGTGTGCTGGAGAAATGATGAAAMCAAGCACTTAAGAGCATTAAAGCCCTTTGTTCCGCTCCTCATTCTTTCCATTTCCTCTGAAAACCACTAGAGCAGCGTCCTGGAAAAGCAAAAGAGGGAGTGCTGCCCCAAGCCTGTTTTTCTGGTCTTCCTCCAGCCCACATCTCCTGAAACCTTCCCTAATCTTCTCTTGATGCTCTCCAGTGCTCTCCTCCAAGTACAAACAAGGCTGGATCAACCTTAAAACACAACCTGAGGAACCAGGTGTGAAGGTTTTCCCAAGCCAGACCCTTCCCCACTCCAGCCCCTTTTGATGCATTAGCCCTGCCTGCATAGCATGGCACAGAGTTTAGTTTTTTTCCAAAATACAAACTTTTGAGAGAAAATCATGGTTAAACATCAGTCTGTAGAGCAGGACTGCAATATCTGAGACTGGAGGATAAGACTAAACTTCAGGAGAGGACCTGCACTGGTCATAACTGGAAGCAGGACTGGGACCTGGYCCTRTGTGGGAAYCAGAATGGGAGGAAGAGTATAAAAYGTTGAGGGGAGCAGCTGATAATGAYTTTAAGYTGATTCTCCCCTTCYCTGCCTGGTCTCTCTGCTGGAAACATGGAAAGGGCTATTTCCCTTTGTTCCTTTYTTTCTGTGAAATCCGTAACAGGATCAGAGAAAAATGCTGGAAAGCATGAAGGAAAAGGGGTGGGGAGGCAGAGCTCATCAAATGTTTATCACAACGTATTTCAGAGGTCAAGAGGAGTGAGAGCTGATGCTGGGGATCAGCCTCAAAGCCCAGGGGCTGTGCAGGGGTGATGAGAATCACTATCAGCACGGGAGCAGTGGACACGGCCAGAGAGCATCAGTGGGAGATTCCCCAAGGAGCGATGACAGTTTTGGTGGTGTCAGTAAATGACAGTGGGACWGGTGGCACCCAGCCAGGGTGGCACCTCTGCCATGCCCCAATCAGGGCTGCTGGTGCACAGGGATCATGGAGGGTCYATGGCACACCAACCCAGCAGCACTTGCCCCCTTTCTCCTCCTTTCTCCTCCTTTTATTGTTCAAATGGCTGATCTCGGCATCCATGTGGGCTCCTGGGATGATTCCCGAGCCTTTGCTAMCGATACCAGCAATTAGGCTCGGGTGGGTGAGCAGGACTTGARGGGATTAGGCAGCATTAAACAGCACGAGATAAGAAAAGGGGTGCTTTGGATGCAGGGACCCTGCTGGAAAGGTGAGTTTTAATTCCCCAAAGCTTATTAATCCTTCCCCAAGAGCCAAATCGTGTAACATCTCTCTGTCCCTCCCCCAGCCCCAGGATGTTTTAGTCTCCCATCCCTTGAGAGCTGAGGGCTCTGTTTGTGATCTATGTTGCCATGGAAAAACTACGAGGTTTTTTGGTTTTATTTGAAATGCTGGGAGCGAGCGAGAGCGGGAGGAAGAGGAGGGCAGGGCCAGGCAGCCACCAAAACCGTCAGCACCAGGGGTGGCTTTGATACACGAGCTGGAGATGGGATGGAAGAGGAGAAGACCCCGGGGGAGTGAGATCCCTCATCAATAACGCTTTGTGCTGCCAAAAACCCGCCTGAGCCAAGCCAGGCTTGCCTCTGACGGCACTATTAGTGCCCATTATTTAAAATCTCCCTTGATTAAACTATTAGTGCCAGCGGAGGGGTGCAATTTGCATATGATTAGTGCCTCTGCTCAGTGCTGAGCCCGTGGGCTCTCCCTCCCCCACTGACAGCAACAGAGAAAATGAAAAAAAAAAATGAGGAGCGACCTGGATTTGTGCTGAATTAAACCAAATTCCGTATTTCCTTGTGCCTGGAGCTGGGAAGAGCAAGGCACTCGCAGCAAGGCTGGAAAAGGTCCTCGTGRGGAAGAGGTTTCAGGTGTGATCCTGCTTTGCTCCAGGCAGGAATCAGGGTGATTTTTTTACCTAATATCTCCTGTCATGCCAATGCTGATGCTCCAGTTGAGCTATTTTGGTCAGCAAAACCCAGGGGCCAGTTCTGCCATCCCCCATGGGCAGCCTGTGGCCACAGAGACCCAAGGGAGCTCTATCTTACAGACTTCAGACCCTCTTCCCTTCCCTACGAGAACACCCTGGTCACCAATGGACCCACAGAGAAAGGAAAGACACAAAACCCAGCTCAGGCTTGGTGTTCCCCTGCCCAAAGCCATCAGGMTTGCCGTCACATCACGGAATTCTTACAGACTTACAGATGCAGTTTCCTGCTGGGTGGCTTGAGCTGCAAAACGAGCCACGTGGTTGATGATGGGGGAGAAGTTGGTGGGTCCGTAGAAGCGGATGTGGGGCAGRCAGGCAGAGTAGGCTTGGACAATGCCCTCCACACCTTCAGGGAAAGCAGAGAAACCAGGCATTACAGAATGTCACAGCTCAGGACCACAGCAAGCMCAAGCAGGAATCACCAGCTCATGGTGTCACGGAGATGAAGTCAGATTTGTTCCTGCCCCTTCCCACCTGACTCATCCAGGTCCATCAGTTTCTTCCACCCCAAATTTATGAATACCCAGGCTTTGCTCTTTAGGCTCCTGAGAYGTTCTGTGCTAGGGAAGCCCTTGCAGTGCCCACAGTCAGTGAAGGCATTCCTTGGGATTCTGAAAAAATCTCAGAATCAGCCAAGCAGGAGAAGCAAAAAGAAAAGCAGCTCCCGGTCTGTGAACACAACCAAAAAACAGATAGGGAGGGTCCACGGTAGCCATTATCACTTAGGATTTGAGCAGTCCTTCAGCCATCACTGTGAGCAGCTCTCAGCTGCTAAATGGAGCGTTAAGCCTGAATTCCCCATCTGCTGAACAGGCCCTGTGCTTCTTGCAGCCTTGCTGGGGGAGCAGACGGCTGGTAGGACACACCAGACAGCAGAGCGAAGGCGGATTTTACACAGTCTGAATCCAGTTGTGTCCCTGGGCCTTCCTACACACCCCCAAATTTTCTGTGCTTTCCTCTGAGTGTGCCTTTGGCATGTGCTCTGCTTCACTGTTCATATCTGCCTCTGAATATGCATTGAAAAACCCTCATGATCACAGAATCACGGAATGGTTCGGGTTGGAAGAGACCTCGGAGATTTTCCAGCTCCAACCACGGGTGGTGATGGCACCCTCTAGATCAGATTGCTCAGGGCCCCACCCAACCTGGCCTTGAACACCTCCAGGGATGAAATGTTACTGAAGAAACACAGAGGAAGGACAGAAGGCACTGATGGCATCTGAAGAGTCCTAAGGACCTGGCAGCTGCTYACCTGAACAGAATGGATTCCTGGGATTGAAGTTAATGGCAAACTCATGGGATACCTGTGGAGAAGAAAAGACCCAAATTAACTTGGAGTTAGTGCAGGGCAGGCAGCTCACTATCAGTTTAGCTGATGCTGCAGGGCTGGTCTAGGTGTGATGCTCCCCTGGAGCAGGACCAGGTGGTCACAGMGTAATTGTCCATCCTGCTGGGCCAGTGACACTTCCCAACCCTCTCCAACCCAAAAAGCAAACACAGACGTGGCCAGGGCTGGCTGAGCAACACTTGAGGGTGAAACCGTTCCCCCATCATGGAACCTCCTGAAATTATCACAGCAGACATTCTCCTCCAGTTATCAAAGCAGGTTTGTCCAGGTGGTTTCCTGCTGGCTGCCCAGAGGGGAAGCAGGCAGAGGGGATGCTCTCAGCCAGTTGTSCCATCTCACCAGCCACCAGGAGAAATTACCTCATCCTACTACAGGCTACAAAGGGAGAAAGCTCAAACTCATCACAGGGAGTCCCAGTTGTGGCAGCATCTCCATTCCCTGTCTCTCTGCACGAGGATGGTGCAGCAGGAGGGGAGCAGGCACAGAGTGAGGTGTGTTAAAGATCTGGTCTGGTGTGTCAGGTACAATGGCAAATCCTCTGGGTCAGCATGAGGGTGAAAGGCAGCGTGGGAGGGGTGATGTGAATGCCTGAGTGTGATGGACACGAGTCCCAGCACAGTCTGGGCTGGTTTTCATTGCCCATGAACCCATCCCTCCACCACAGCACATCCAAGACTCTTCAGCTTCTCCACCAGCTCCTTTCCAGCTGAGATGGTCTTGCAGGAAGGTCTTGAGGGTCACTGGCAAGAGCAGAAGCCCTCACACCTCGATCCCTGGCCTGTTGCATTGGACTGCAGCTGCTTTGAGCTCATCTCTGCCAGCAAAGGCTGCAAAAGAGGGCTCCCAGTTTCCTGTATGAACCTCACCAGTACTGGTGTGGGCAAAAGCCTGCTCGTGGAACAGCCACCAGATGAGCAGGGTTAGACATTCCTCACTCTGCTCACTGCCCTTTAGGCACTTCAAAAAGCAAACAGACTCTCAGGAGCACCAAGGATGTGCAGCTGCCTCTTCCAGCACCTCTGAAAGCAGAAGGGGTGATTTTGGCTTTCAGGTCACCAGCTCAAGGACTCTRAAACAAAAAACTCCCACCCAGTTCGTGCCAGCGTTACAAAACAAGGATATTGTCTCCCTCTCGGAAGGGTGGAGGTTTGCTGAGCTTTCAGCAAGGGAATTGCTTCGGGACACGCACATTCCCAACGCTGGCAAAGCCAGTGTCCTCTGAGCATCGTCTGAAGGCCGAGTCCTCCCAGGCTGCAAACACAACACGCGTCTGATTCAGACTTTCCAATTAAGCTGGGCATTGTGTCCAAAGCAGCAGAAATTATTTTTACAAGAGGCTGTGGGGTGGGAAATAGCAACCAAACAAAAGTAAAGTTGACCAAAAGTCTTCCCCATGCTGAGAAGTTGATGGGTTGCCGGACCAGTGACTGGCCACAGCCTGCTCAGGTCCCTCAGGTCACACCACCAGTGACACTCCCAGCCCATGGGTTGGAGACAATCTGAGTGCAGGGCTGTGTTCTGTGTGCACCCCTTCCCACAGAAACCTTGCATTCGGGCAATAGAACCAAATCCAATTGATTTGTGGTTATAATGGGCTTGCTTCCTTTTTTTTTTTTTTTCACATGTTCAAAATTCTGCCACAAGTATTTATAGACAAAGCAGGCAGAAATATTTCTATGTTTTGCAGTGCAAAAGAGGGGTTTCTCTTTCTTTTAAGAAGCGATGAAGTGTTTTGAAGCTATGTTCCTCACTGTCTACAGAGCAGAACCCCTACGTGGCAGAAGTGTTGAAAAATCTCCTCTGGAGTTTCTATGAATTTTACATATATACATTTATATATCTGTATATATCTGCTAAAAAAAATCAACAGGAGGGCTTCAAAATAGCAAAAAGAAAAATATAAAAGAAAGGATCTCATTCCCTATTCAGCTTGCTTTTTGAAATCAATTTATGTGGAGTCCAGTTAAATGTAYATGGAGCACTTACAGGTATCCCATTCCCCAGTAACTCACAGGGAGAAACTTTGAAACCACCCCAAAGGGTACCACCAACATCACAGATGGTTCTCTGCCACCCCCCAAGGAATCCCACCCCTGCCATGACTCAGTTTCCCTATATAAATACATAAAAGGCAAAAGGATGGGAAGCCTTGGGGCTTCCTTTGGCTGACCCCATCTCCCAAACCCAGGTGACCTGTGGGGCTCCAGCATTAAGAATCCAACCCTCTCCGCTGCTGCCTTGCCTTTGCTCATCCCCCAGAAACCACAACCCATCTGCTCCCCTCTCCTGTTCCCTACTAGGAAACCACTCGAGGCTCTCTACAGAGCTGTTACACGGCAAGATGTTCTTTGACATTTCCAACGAGACTTTTGTGTGCAAAACATCTCGCTCCGCCGGGCGCCCGGGAAGCGTTGGGGGAGCCATGGCAACGGGAGCACAAAGCACCGTTTACACCACTTGTATCTCTTGGCAATCTTCACCTGGGTCCATGGGTCCCTGCTTTCTCTCCACCACCACCACACAGGGCACGGGTTTTCATGAAAAGCTGCTGCTCTGGCTTTGAAATTACCCAGCGAGCCTCAATGGTCAAAAAAAATCTCTTAATGGGTGAGTGGAGCCAGTGATGCTCAAAGTGAGCTGGGGAGAGATGAAGCCCCAGGGATGGCCCCACTGATGGGTCATGGGTCACCTGTAGGCATGGGCCAAGCATGTGGGAGGGAGAAGCTGCTCCCCAATGRGGTTTGCTTGGGATTAGAAATCATTCTGGCAAAAAACAAAGTGTTTTTTTCTGGGAGTTTTTTACAGAGCACCTACAGGCCCACAGGAGGCTGCAGGAGGCACGTGCAGAGCCCCCAGCCAACATCCTCAACCCAGGACCCACCTCCAGCCTTGCCAGAAGGGCTGTTTCCAGCCCAGCAATGCCYTTCCCATGGGCACTGGGCAGGACAGGATGCTCTCATGACAATACCGAGCTGCTGTGCCCTTTCCATCCCTACAACATTTGCCATTCCCATTSTTCTCCCCAAGTACCAAACCCCTGGCAGCAGCTGGCTCTTAGACCTTGGAAACTGYCTACCTAGATTTTCCCTACCAAAGTGATAAAGTGACAGACCAGAGACATTTGCAGGCCAAGGAGGATGAATCAGCTCCAAAGTGCACATGGAGGGATCTCCTTGTGGCTGGCAAACAGTGAGAGCTCCCACTTGAGTCATATGAATTCTGGCTGGTGGGTGAGCAGAGAAAAGCACAAAGCCGGAGCGGGCAGGACATCCCCAGCCACGAGGGCTGGCAGGGATCAGCTTCCCAGCCCTGTTCCCAGCTGCTCATGACTTCTGTGCCCCGCTGTGCTCAGCCCAGAGCACAGCTCCCCTCCCACAGAACACAAAGGGCTCGCTGAGATTCAACCCCAGCCTGAAGCTGGGAACGCCTCAAAACCAGCGAGCAGAAAGAAAATGCACATAGAGGGCGTGAGCACAGAGCAGCCAAGAGACCCAGCCAGCAATTAATGATGGTGGTGTCCCAGCACATTGTCTGAGCTGTGAGAGGATGCTCCCCATCTGCCAGCCAGGCTGCAGGAACAGCCCCATTCCCTGCCCTCCAGATGGGCAGGATGTGCAGCTCAGCCCTTGCAGGACCAGTGCCTAACCCTAACCAAAGATCGAGGTGGATTTTTGGGAAAGCTCCTCTGCTTCAGTCCTTGCAGGCTCTGCCTGTGCAGCATCACACCAAGGCTCCCCAGCTCCCAGCCCCTTTCCAGACCTAGCTGCTGTCTGACACATTCATCCAGAGGCCTCTTCCCTTCCCCAGCATTGTTCCTGCCTTCTGCCAGGAAAATGAATCAAAGCCTGGCTCTGCCCATTAATGCCAGGGAGCTGCTGCTTTCCTGACAGTGTAGAATGAAGGAACGGGATGCTCGTGCCCCATCCCTGCCCCATTGCCCACCTCACCAGCTGAGATTCCACATCTGCCCATTCCCCTCTCCCCAGCAGCCTTTCCCTGACCAAAACCCAGCAGCTCTGCTCCCTCCCAGGCARTATCAGGACAAACCCATCTCCAGCACTCAGGTGGTCACAGCACTTCACCTTCCAGTCTGGCGGGAGCTGGGCACCGAACCCCAGAGCAGGAAACATCTTGTCCCTGAAGAGAAGAATGGAAACATATGGGTGTATTGACACACACAAAGCGGGCTTGCACAGCTTCTCCCAAAACACACAGYGCCTTTAAATGGGAGCTGAACACAGAATAGATATTCCCCCTCAAATTTGATCTTTAGAGAAAAAAAAGAGTCCAGCTTTGCTCTGTTTCCCATAGAGACCAGGAGCATCCTCTTGGCCAAACACACGCGTCCCTTGCAGGCATGTAACCCTGGAGATTTTAGAAATCGAACAATCCATTTTGGTCACAAAAGCCATCACAGTGAGAGCAACAGACTTGTGTTTTGTTTTCTCTGTCAGGCTGAGATGGTATTTTTCTGGTATTGTCTGAGGAACGAGGCAGTCTGGGGTCACAGCTCTGGCAGTAAACAGCGGGCTGAGGACACCTACCCCCAGCAGGGCATGTTCCACCTCTGCTAAAACTCCTTCCTCTCCACAGCAGCAATAGGGGGAGAGGAAGAAGCCTCTCCCAACCCCCTCCTCCCACATCCCAATGTGTTTATGGTAWTTAACACCCTTAAGGGATTACTGAGCCCTGGATCAAGGCAGATGCACCCCTTGGCAGATGCAGCCTCTTGGGCAGCCAAACAGGGGTGGTGGCAGAAGAACACGGTGCTTACGAGTCATAGTCCTGGATGATCTGGCCCACAGCCCAGATGGCCGACAAGTACTCGTTTGTCCCCAAGGGGTTGATGTAGTGCAAAGAGGAGGGTTCTTGGGGGTTCCCGTTGGAAGCTGTGAAGTCAATCCCAACCTGGAGGACGAGAGAGATGCATAAATCCATCCTCTGTAAGCCCAGAGACCTGCCCACCGAGCCTGTGAGGCACACACACAGCTCCCTCAAACCCCAAATCCCAAACTCTGAAAAAGTTTAACAAAATCCATTTCTCCACCTTCCCCGCAAAAAGCTGATTAAATACTACATTAGGCAAAGTCATTCACTCTTACACCTCCACTTTTCATCAATGAGCATCACAAAAGGTGTCTCCAAGAAGCCCCTACTCCTGGAAAAAGTCACCACCACCTCCAGGCTCAGGACTCGTGCTGCTCAACTCCCAGGTGCACAGGAACTGAGTAACCCCATGGACACCAAGGCAGCCAGGGCCATCTGGGTATTTGCATCTCAAGGTCTTTGCCCAAAGAATCCCAATCCTGAGCAGAGCTTTCCCTGCAGGCAGGAAGATCTGCTCTTCACCAGGCTTCCCCAGGGACCAATATACACTGAGATCTCAGGGGACTCTGTCAGCAAGGCACTCATCTTTCTCCCTCCTCAATTAGGCTTTCTATTTAAAGGCATTTGTAGAAATGCCTATCTCAGACCCAGATAAATCTGGCCAGAAGAGGAGAGATGCTGAGCCACCCAATTTGATCTGACTGGGAAGGAAGAGTTGGGAAGAGGCAAACGGGCGGCGTGACTGCATTTGACTTGTTTGCTTAGCAAAGAGGCAAAACCCAAAATAACTCCATGGGCTAAATCGAGCTCAGGGATTCTGAGGGAGATTTTGCTCCGTATCCGTGATGGGAGAGGACAAATGGGAGTTTGCCTGAGAAGGGACCTTGGCCTGGCTGGGGCAAGAAGACATCACAGCACAGGATGTGCCAGCACCCTGTGCCAGGGGGGCTGGTAAAACAGGCATGGCAGGACAAGGGGATGCATTTCTAAAACTGTGAGATGCAGGTTTGGATTGCAGATAAGGGAGAAGTGCTGTACCATGAGCGTGCTGAGGCACAGAGGAGCTGTGGCTGTCCCATCCCTGGGAGTGTTCAAGGGTGGGTGAAACTGGACAATCTGGGACAGTGGAAGGTGTCCCTGCCCGTAGCATGGGGTGGAATGAGATGACTTTTGAAGGTCCCTTCCAAACCTGACTTATGGCTCCATGAAAACCCAGCTTCTTCCTCAAACAAACTGCATGGCCTCACCAAACCTGTGGCACACCATGGCCAGAAAGCAAGAGGGAAACTGAGGCACGGGGTGGGGGCTCAGTGGGGGTCCTGCCTTCTGTCCCCACCATTTTCCTCACTGGGGAGGACAGCAGTGGCCATTCCAAATTGCACAGGGGTGTGTGCAGAATCCTGCTCCCAGCTCAGGTGCTCCTGCAGAGTTGCACCCTTTGGAAACACCCTTTGGACCAAAGGTGCCTTGGGAGGAGGAGGAGGAGGAGGAGCCCTCCAATACCCAGCAGATCTTCAGATAGGGGGTGAAGATTTCTGCATTCAAACCTAATTCACGCAAGAGCTTTGTACTACCAATGAACTCCCYGATTTTCTCTTCTAGTCACTCTCCAGCACCAAGACCAAAGCACACAGAGGCAGAACAGCACACAAAAAGCTCTCCCAATCATTGCTGTTCCTATGGCAACTCTTCCTCCTCCTCCTACTCTTCCCCCATCATGTTTTCAGATAAAACAACAAAATACAAACTGAACTAACTGCGAGTGCCTGCAGCTCTCTGGATGCTGCACCAGGAAAGTTTGCAGAAATTGAGAACCCCACGTCTGCAYTGTGGCTGTTTCACTCAGGATTGTCGTGATCGTGCTTATTTACTCCTGACAAGCTGTGGTCCAGGTTGAAAGAAGGTGGAAATGCCAGTAAAAAGGCARAAAAAYATCTTTTTAACAWCCCAAAGCCTTTCACGTGGCTTCAGAATAAGGAGAGCTTCTTTAAAAAAATTAGGGTGGTTAAAACCTAACATGGGGAAAGAAGTTGGTGACATTTTGTGAAGAGTCAGAAGGTCTTTTTGAAAGTCTGGCCTTCAGCCAAAGTCCAGCCAGCTCCCTTCATGCTACTGGATGTATCTGAGCATCCCCAGAATCCCCAAACCCACATGGTTTAGCAGCAAAAAGGGCAACTCCTCACTGTTATGGGAAGTCACCCCATGCTGGTGCCAAATCTCACACAGAACCTCCCTCCCCAGTTCTGGGTGTTGCTATTGCTGGGCAAAGAGAGGCAAAAGTCCTTACAGTGAACATCAGCTGGCAGCCTCCCAGGATGTAGTCCAGGAAGGAGAAGTCTCTGGTTATCTAAAAGAAAAACAAAAAGCAGTGTTTCAGCAATTGTCATCTTTGTCATAATTCAGGCTATGCAGGGCCTGTCCTTGGAAACACAAGGAAGGCAGAGGCAGAAGGGATGGGGGCAGCTGGAGAAGACCCAAGTTTAGCCAGGAAAGGAAAGGAAACATCTCAGTGACACACTCACTTTGCAAGACTTGACAATGACGATCCCGGAGTTCTTGTAATTCTTTTTCTTCTTTTGCTTTTTGGGGTTGATGCACTCCAGCTCGAGCTGTAACACACGAGACAGACCCTGCTGTGAGAGCAGTGCTGGGCTGTGCCAAYGTGGCTGCAGATGCCCRGGTCCTGTGGGTACCCTCYCTCCAGTGCTGAAGAGSAMGRTTTTATTGCCAGGCTATAGATTGCAAATCCAGAGGAAAAACGGGCTCAACACCTGCCTCTAGCACCATCATCTTGTGCAGTCCTAGACAGGGCACATCCATGCCTTTGTGCCTCAGTTTCCCCAGGAATCTCAGTGCACCACACACGGTGTTTCACATCCCACCACGCCTTGGCCAAGATCTCCTCCTGCTCTGCAATCCCAGTGCAAAGCCCTGCAATCCAGGGGTCCTCACAACACCCCTTCAGGCAGGAGGCACTGCTGAGGGTCTTGGCCAGCTCTTCACACGAAAATGGGGACACTTGTGGCACAAAACCCRTGTGGAATTGCACAGGACCTGCCCTCCTGGGGACCAGGCTGCYCCTGCTGCAGATGCAGCCCCAGCAGCAAGTCACACCTCCCCTYCTGGCCTCTCAAATCACAGGGCACCCCCAAATCATGGGTGCTGCTTCAGAYACCTCAGCAGAGCCTGATTTTCAGCAAAGTCTGCCTCAGCTCTCTCTCTAGCTAAGATGTTTTAGCTACAACCACAGCCTGGGTCACCCATGGGGCAGGTGAAAAGAGAAAGGAATTCAGACTTGGCTCCTTCTCAGCACAGGTGAATATTGCCAGCCCTGAGGAGCCCCATCCTCATTCATCCCCAAAACCTTGTCAGTACTTACAGGAGAGGCATCTTGGGCTTCACACAACCTGGCCACTGAGGTCTGGAATTCGCCGATGAAGTCGTGTCCCCCATCGCTGTCRTAGTCGTAGCACACAACCTGGGGAGGAAGGAGCACAAACCAKCCTCAGACACASSAACTATCTCCTGCAAGGAGAYCTGCTCAAGTCCCCAACTTCTYCTGCTGGAGACCCTCAAYAAGGTRGYTTTGGTTRTTTTGGAGSGTTTATTGGTTTGGGTWTTTTTTAATCAGCCACCCACGGGGGTTCAGATGTTTAACAGTCAATCCCAAAGGCTGATCCCCACAGTAAAGGCAGAGGGCTCCCCGTTACCTTTATCAKCTTCTCCATATCTCCATCACACAGTGACACCAAAGGCACAGTGAACGGCTTCCAGACAGGGTCCAGGGTGTATTTGATCACCTGGGGTGGGAGCAGGGGGACGCTGTCACATTGGGCACATCCACAGGGAGATGGGGACAGAGCAGGGACACTGAGCCATGTTCCCAATGAGCCAGGCCAGGCAAGCTGTCCCAGCCCTCTCCTGCCTCCCTGAGACACAGCAGCTTCCCCTTCTCAGGCTGCAGCACGTGTACAGCAGGTTTGTTTTCACTGCTTTGGGTGATTTATCCACCTCTGGGAGCAATTAAACAAAACTGCCTGAGAGAACAGCTGTGGCACGCTGGGCACAGCCATACCCAGAGCAGGGGCACAGCCACTCACCCCACATCTTCCAGGCCAGCAGCCCTTCACATCCCACTGCTCACCCCCTTATTCACTGCTCCCTGCTCCTCCCAGCACCCCAGCACAGCCTGCATCCATCTGGGCTCTGCCCACCGAGATGCTGCARCCCTGCAAAGTTAAAACAGCCCAGGGCACATCCAGCTCTCTTGTCTCATTTGTGCAACATCTGCTGCCCGAGCTGGAGAAATATTAATTGATGCTTTTTGACATTTCCTGAGAAAATGCAATCTCTTGGTGGAAACCTAAGCAAACTGGAGCGGGCTCCAGGCACATGCTGTGTACATCGGAGSTGCCTGCAGGGCAGGCAAAGATCTCCTTTCACAAAGGTGTGGTGCTCACAAAGAGAGATTCACGTGGATGTTAAGAAAGTCAGGCACAGGCAGCAAATTAACSCTTCTCTGTGCAAGGCAAACATGGGGGATATCTGTGGAGGACCTTGGATCTTTGCAGCTGTAGCAGCCACAGCACAGCTTAGATGAAGGGCTGGCAAAAGCTCATTTTAACCYTTCCCCACTTCTCTCCACCATCTCCCCAGGTCACAGCTCATCCTGATGCTCCTGYAAGTGGAGGGAGAGTGGTCCAGGCTCAATCTAAGCCCAGGATGAGCCTAGAGATTATCCTGGGCTTCAAAACCATCTCCCTCTCTGCATGCTAGATACAGCAGAGAGTACAGAAAAGACCTCAAGACTTTGCTGGCCTTGGTGAAGCTTCATCTGCTGGGGTCCAGCAGCCTCAGATGGACACCAGGAAGAGAGCAGGAAGGTTTTGAAATCCCTGGATCCCACCCTGCTCTACAGGTGATGGATAATGCCATGAAGGGCGAGAGGAGCTGATGTGAGGATGGAGGATGGAAGAATCTCAGCATCTCAGGTTGGAGTTTCACTCACCTCTGTTCTGTGAACCAGCATCCACTTCCCATCATCACCTGTCTTATAAAACTCCAAGAAGGGGTCTGACTTCCCAAAAAGGTCCTGGAGGGAGAAGAACAGGGTGAGTTACACGGTGCTGTGCAAGCAGCAACAGTCGGTCCAAGAGAGACGTTTCCCTGGCAATGAATTCTCTGCTGACACCCTCCCTGTCCTCATGGGGCTGGGTCAGACAGGCAGCACCCTGCCCACCTCCCTGTCCTGCTCATGAGAACACCCTCCATTTCCCACATTTTGGCACAGAGGGTGTGTTGGCACCCCAGCATGTGCCCAACAGCTCTCTGGACACAGACACCACCGAAAACAACCCCAGCTGGGAGGCAGCTGCGTTTGGGCTTGGGAAAACATCCGAAGCTTCAAAGGAAAAACAGAATTATGAAGTGCATGAGTGTCTTGGGGGAGAAAGGAAAAAAAAAAGAAAAATCCACCCTCCTACACACAGCAGTAAAGCAACAAGCAGAGGAAATCTTTAAGGAGCGAGCTGCCCTGGTGTTGACAGAGATCATGTAACACCCTCYGAGATACGCAGCCCTGAGTCAGTGTGCGCTGCCTTCCCTGCCAGCCTCTCCTCAGATAATCCCCCGACAAAGGGCTGCTGCTTCAGGAGGAATATGTACACACACACCACACACACCCCCCAGCTCGGAGCTGGCACGGGGGCTGCGCCGGCACCCGCAGCCCGGGGAGGCGGCACCGACGGGAAAACTCCAGCTCCTCTAGGCAGAACCTCATTCCCATTCAGAAAAAAAAAAAACCAAAAAACCCAAGAAGTTGCTAACAAGTAATCAAGTCCCAAAAATTCCAGACAATTTATCGAGAACTCGAGTTATTTCAGTTGTGTTTTCCTCCCAGAGGGAGGTGGGTGTCTGAGTTCTTCAAAGAGCTGGAGGAACTTTTTATGGGTTTGAAGAGGAGCTTTTTGGGCTTCTGAGTGATGCAGTGGGGATGTGAGGGGCTGTGCATGGAGGAGGAGGAAGCATGGGCACCCCAGGATCTCCTGTCCACAGCCAGCCCAGCAGATGGCAGMTGGGATGCAAGTGGGCTCTAGTAATGTCCCAGCAGAAAAGCCATCAACATTTCTATCTAAATCCTGTTTCTGAAGCCAGCCAGAAAAGTAAATCAGTGCAAAGTGTTTTGGCTTGGGGACACTTACAACCTGCTTCAGTCAAAATTCTTCTGGCAGAGAAGCAGACCATAAAGGCTCACAGGGATGCTCTCTGGTGAGATGAGGTTATTTTTTCCCTACCCTTTTTCACACGTTTGTAGGATGGAAACCCAAGTTGCTCCTTCTGCAGCACTACGGTCATAGCACAGCTCTGATCCTGCTCACCCACCASCTGGGYTTGGCACTGCCAGGCTTCACAGATGGATTAGAGAACCTGTGGTGGGTACCCATCCCTGCCTGTGCTGGCTTAACCTCCAAGCCAAGCTTTGTCAGCCCCAGCCCAGCGTGGGCTGCTGGAGGCACCGAGGGCAGCGGGGAAGGACGGCTGCAGCCATCCCACCTGCAGCAGCCTGGCTGGCAGGTCTGGTCAGCCTTGTTCTCTTCAAAGCAGGGTGGGAGATGCCTCCAAAGCCACAAGACTGTGGGCTGCTATTTTAAAACATCAAACCCACACGAATCCCACCCCTGCAAACCCGGGAGACGGGAACTGAGCAACCAAAGCAGCTCAGCAGAGCAGATCCATCTGCAGATTGGGCCAAGAATGAAACGATCCCAACAGGTTTCTGCACACCCATGGACGAGGAGGGCAGAGCTGGAGCTTCCAGCAGATTGTCACAGCTCCCTGTGTCACAGCTCCCTGTGCCACAGCTCACAGCACTCATCCCCCAGCCAGGCTGAAGCATCACCTGCTGTCCCCACCCCTGTGSTGGCACAGACAGCTCTGGGATTCACATGGTTGGTCCCAGGAGGAAATATTTTCTCTTCTGCAAGGTATTTTATCTTCCAACAACTCTCCCAAGAACTGATCTGACATAAGGTACAAGAGCCTCCGGCTGAATCTGCTGCTGACAATGCTCCCGCTTTGCAGGTTCAATATTTAAATCAAGGTAGAGAGCTGCAGATGGAGAGAGTGGATCTGTGACGGGGAGGAGGTCCTGCCTGCAGCTCAGAGAGGTCCCAGCCTCAGGGCAGCCACAGCAGAAGGGGCTGAGCACAGCTCGAGGCTGGGTTCATGGCACAGCTGCCAGTACAGGATGCTCACAGCTTTGGCTCGATGTGTACACAGAGGATGATCCTGTGACCCCAGCACAAAATTCTGTGAGACCCAATCCCGTCCTGTGATGTCTGAGCCTCCAGCCATGCTCCCCAGCTTTGTGCTGCGTGGTACAGAGGGTGTAATGCTGCAGGCTGCAACCTCACCCCTGGGCTTTTTTTTTGCTTATCCACTTTTTCACTGTCTKTCCTAAGTTTAAACAAATTTTACCCAGCTCCCACAGCTGCATTTCATCCATAACCAACAATGACCCAAAACTATTGGTTTTCACCCGATTTCCTTGTTCAAGGACCAGCTTAATTTGCATTAAGTGACCTGAGCATCCTTTGCCCATGAGCAGGACTTCGAGCACTGCAATTCTGTCCTGCACTATGGGAATTGGCAAAAAAACCCTCGTTAGTTCTTGGTGACAGAAGGCCATCATTGAGCACAATCTTTCTGCTGACACCTACAGAAGAAATGGAGTTCTTTGTTATTTCTTAACAGGGCCACTCGGCTCCTTGCAGTAGGCAATGTAAGCAAAAAGGTGAGAAAACAGCTATTCCCAAAAGGTGGGAAAAAACRCTTGGATAAATCAGATATCCGTTCAGTCTGGACAATGGGACTGGACAAACAACATCTTCCACCCCAGCAAATACCCTTCTGCCTGACTGCTTGCTTCTCCCCGTTTTCAAAGAAACTGAGGGCCATCCTGCCAATAACACAAGCTCTGGAGAGACTAGGAAGAAGGAAAAAATAATATTCCCATCCATTGCTTAGCAACAGCACTGGTTCAAGAGGAATAGCTGTGGTTGCCTGGTAAATAAGGTCAGAAGATGCCGTTCAGAAAGGCTCGCTGCTTCCTCTGCTTCACACCCAAAGCAAAGCTCGAGTGTTACCTGGCTCTGTGAGATTCACACTTCTCCCTCAGAGAAGACAGGCCCTACAGTTTGGTACAGARGCAGAAGTTTGAACCATTTCCAGAGGGGCTGAGGGTGACAAGCCAGGAGCTGTCACACATCTGAGTTATGGRGTCAAGGGGCACCAAAAGTTCCAGCTCTGGCAGGAGGCATTCCCAAACAGCTGCCCCTGAAGCAGTGACTCTGCTGTCTCTGGGACAGGGTAATACCCAGATCCTGTGCCACACAGATCCTTCCATCTCCASGTGTGTGACAAAAGAACCAATGCCGGGGAAACTGAGGCACAGCTGTACCCAGCAGCCAGCAGGTCTCACCCAGTTTCACCCTGATTTTTTCTCCAGTGGGACTGCTTTTTTGTCACTGTTACACCCAAAGCAGAGATTTCTTTACACTGCATTCCCCTGACACAGCTCCACTCACCTTTTTATCCAGTTTTCGGCCAGCCATGCTCAGAGTGATCACCCTGTTATCCGAGAGCTCCTGGGCAGCTATCTGAAAGAGATTGGAAGGTCACGTTCATTTTCAGCATWAAAAAAWKWARSTWTYKGKWAAAAAWYTCATYCMYTTTYTTGGGTGTYAYGCTGGACTTGTTCTCACACAGCTTTTCTGCACCARGGCTCGTTCAGGACCTGGAGAAACCTCCAAGGACCCCACCAAGAGGAAGCAGAAACCATATAAACCCCTGCCAGCAAGATGTGCCACCTCATCCTCCACATCCCAAAACACAGCCATCCCATCCCTTAGGGGAGATGCTGATGGAGCCCAGGACTTGAGCCATGTCCCCAAAAACATCTGATGATGCAGCCTCAAGGATGAAGATCCCCTGATTGCCCCTGAGGAGCCACAGCAGGCAGGAGCACAGCCCACACCACTTCAGTTCCAGGCTTTATTCACACGTGCTCCAGAAGGGCTTTGGCTGCCAGCCCCCAGTGGGCCAGTTTTGTCTGGAATATGGTCTAATCAGTCTCTTGGTATTTTAAGGGAATGTTTATGACAAAACCCCGCATTTATTCACTTTTATTACAAGCCGTTTTCTGAATCACTTGCCTTTTTTTTTTTTCCCTGCCCAAGCATCTGCTCCCCACCTCTCCTTCCTCTGATCTCTTGGGGTGGGCTGAGCTGTTCCCCAGCATTCCCAGCTGCATTCTCCTTCTCTCAGGGCAGAAGGCAGCACAGGAACAGCCAGAAGCACAGCATGGGCATTGTCCTTGTGCAGTGTCCCAAGCATGGCTTTTGCTGGCTTTCACAAGGGGCTGTCCTGCACTGAAGTTATGCAGCCTCATTACACCAAGGCTTTTAGAAAAAATTGCAGAACTCCAGGGGACAATTTTCTACAGAACAAGCAATCAGAGGGTTATTGGCACTTAGGAGAGCCAGGGAGTGGGAAGAGATGAGGAGACAGATGCAGCTTTGCCTCTGCCTGGGCAGCTGGGTGAGGGAACGAGCCATAAATTCTGGAAACCCTCCCAGCCTTGCCATTTGGTCCATAGAGGATCCATTCATGGCAAATGAACCCAWATTTTCCCCTCTGCTCCATACAGAGGTTCCCTATTGCCATGCCATGGCATTGGTTTGCTCTCCCACCTCCTCCCAGGTGGGTGGAAACAGCCAAAACCAGCAGGAGGAAGAGGAGCTGCAGCCAAGTGGATGAAGTGGATGAAATTTGCCCTTTCCTGAGCCCCACAAAAGCGTGTCCAGGTTCTWTCCAGCGTTCCAGGGCTCACTGTAGGCTGTGTAAAGGCCAGGCTGTGCAGACAAGCCAGGAATGTCCTTGTGCCACCCTGCCACAGGCTGCTGGTGGCATCTTCTCTTGGCCAGCACAGACAACAACAACATCCCTACTGCTGTGCCAGCAGAGGCATGCAGCAAGATTTTGGGATTGATTTCTACAAACTGAGTTTTGCTTTGGGATCTTCTCTCTTCAAACCTGGGGACAAAGTCCCATCCATTCAGCCAAGGTTCTTCTTGTRGCATCTCAGTTAAGAAAATGGCAAAACTGAAGGGAATGAGGGTGAGGAAGTCAGGTTTTGGCTCCAAACTCCCTGCTCCTCCAGTGATGTCCACAGCCTGTGCTCCAGCACTGTGCCAAGCAGCAGTGAAAGGTGTCCACCACACACAACCCACACATCCCCGAGTCCAGGCCATGACAAAAACAAAACCCAGATCAGGAAATTGTATCAGCTGTGAAAAAAGAAGCAGATGTCTCTGCCCCCTGRATGTCTAACGACACATTAGTGACAGAACAGGACCTTCATTTTTTTTTAAAGCATGTAACCTTTGAACTTGACTGGAAACTTTTCCAGCTCTCCCCACTCAAGCATGGGATGGGATGTTGAGAGCCTTGGGAATAGCCCCGTTTGGGAACCTCACTGCAGCTTTTCCTCTCGCAGTTTAACACCAACTGCGGCAATTAAGAGAGAAAAATATCTTCCTGTAAAGCAACAGCAGTGGAGATGCACCAAGTCCTGGGCTTTTAAACCTCTCCAGTGCTTTCAAACCTGACATAAGTTTAACCCTTTACTGGCCTTCCCTTCCACAACTTTCCAACCCAGCTGCGCATCTCACAAAACCCACAACACGGCAGAGATCCCAAAATGATGGGAGCCGTGGTAGAACAGAAACACACCTAAATTTAGTCTCTTCTTTTTAAAAAAAAAACACTGCTAAAGAGATCCGCAGCAGGAAGGCCACTGCCCGAAGGGGTCTGCATCAGAATCAGAGGCTGTTGCTATGAGAGTTGTTGCCATGGCACATCCTCATCCYACAAACAAAATCACCGGTCCCTGGGAAAGGAATGAGCCCTCTCACCTGTTGCTGCACCACAGAGGAGCAGGCTCCTTGGACCAGATAACAAACAGCAGCACAGATTTGCTTTGTAATTCTCCAGACTGTGGTCTTTTTTATTTCTGAGACTGAAGCAGAAGACCCACTGTGCTAAGCACCAGACAGACACCGGGCAAAACTGTCCCTGTCCCAAATAAACTGAACTACAAACAGACCAAAGTGGCCAGGAAAACAGGAGGTGAAGAGAAAAATATTCAGAAGGAACACCCCAATCTCTTGGAGCCCATGTGAGTGTCCTGCATTGTCCCCATCCACCCTCACACACTCAGCAGTAATCCAAAGGAGCAAACCCACCGTTATCATCCCCTTCCCAGCCGGCTTGCCATTCCCCAGAAGGAGGGTCCGTGTTATTTTCTTGCTGGAGACGATCTGGAGAAGCCAAAGACAATAAAACCATGATTGTACAAGTGATCAAAAGCAGACTCATRAGCAACTGATCATTGCTCACGTTAGTTAATTCAGATTAAACATTTGCARTAGTAGAAGAAAGGCACTGTGCCCAGGGGTGACTGTGAAAGTGGGAATGTCACCACTGACAGCCCAGCCATGGRGTGATGGCACAGGAGGATGAAACACCACCTCCCACTGAACCCAGGGACAGCTCTTTAGGGGAGGAGGTCAGTGGGACCTCACACAGACATTGCTGCTGCAATTTGCTCCCTGTAAAATCAGCACTCAATCCCTCAAACCCCATTTTTCCACACTTTTAACAGGATTCCTGCCAGCACCCTGCTTGCAGGCCACGTTTCCATGGGTGGATCCTGATCACAAGCTGGATGCTCTCCCCCAGCATCATTCTGGACCCGCTGTGCAGGGTCAGCAACCCCAAAGGCGTGTTCTCCCTGGTTTGTAAGAGGACAGACAGAATGAACTGGGAGATGAATTAAACCCCTGAGATTTGTCCCAGCTCAGTGAGTTTCAGTCTTCTTCAAATCTGGGGAATCTGCAATTTGTCTTTATGAGCTGCAGATGCCCACATGGAGATYCAGCAGCCTGCTGGAACTACCTGAGCCCTGATCCCATATCTAGTGGGTCCCCTTCGAGACCAGATGAGCTTTAAAGGTCCCTTTCAGCCCAAACCATTCTGTGATTCTGGCAATTTCAAAGCCAAACCCCTTTCCAGTTGTGAGGAACCAGTCAAGTCCCAGTGCCTTTGATCCACAGGAATCACCAGGCAGTGTACAGATCACCAGATCTTTGTACAGGCAGGACAAAGCTCCTCACAGAAACCATGTGAAACCAAACCTCCATAGCAGAAACCATGGGCACCTTCCAGCTCAGAGTCTGATCCCTGCTGCATTTCCTTTGGCCACAGAGGTCATTACAGGCCTGTGAATGATCCAATGTCCTTTTAAATCCTACTACAGACCTCATTAGCTGTCCTAAGCAATCCAGCTAATCTGACAAAGCTCTGGTGCAAACTCAGAATTGAAAAGTCAGATTCTCACTGCGCAGTTGTTGCTGCCCACAGCTGCTCTGTGAGAGTTTATGGAAACATCTCAGCAGGCAAATTCCAGCCAGCAGGAAACCTACAGCAGGGTGGCTGAACCCACAAACCCCCAGCCACTTGGGTTCAYCCCTCTCCTCACCCTTGCACATGTGCCACCCCTCCAGGCCACCTCTGCTCCACAATTGGGCTGCAAGCTCATGCTGGCCACAGGGAGAGGAGGTTAACAGGATTTCAGGGAAAAAAGGGAAATTAAAGGAYTCCTCCATTCCAAGCTGGTGTCTTGCTGTGGACTCAATGTCACCGAGAAGCTGACATGGGAACTGCTGCAAAAATTGGGCACACACAGAGCTCAAGTTCTCACAAGCAGCCCTTGCTGAGCTGCCCCACACTGGAGCAGCAGCAGAACGAAAGGTGAAGGGTGGCTTTGGGCTGACCCACTGCACACAGCCCAGGGCTGCTGCCTGCACTGCCTCTTGACTTCTGCAGGARCAGAATTAGCTCATCACAGAGCACTCCCAAAATTCCAGCCATTAAACTTCAGGCTCTGTAAATGTCAGTGCTCTTGTACCGCATCACGCTCTCGAGCTGGGGGTGATAAAGCCACGGGCAGTGCCACGCTGCAGTCTGTGTGACAAAGCAATGGTGCTCATGAGCCTCCCTGAGCACCTTGGGCTGGCTCCCCATGCTGACCCACCCACCACAGCACCTCCYTCCTCCCCGTTCCCAGCACTGAGCAAACAGCAGCAGCTTCTCCCACCCTCTGTGTTTGTGCCAGGTACCACAGCAGCCCTCAGAACGGCAAAAATCCCCCTCATTCCCTCTTCTGAGACAGAGGACAAAGACATCTGGAGAATGCAGCTGCCAGCTTCTAACAGGGTCTGGGCTCATGAATGAAAAGACTTTCCAAGAACTTATAAATCTCATTGTGTCCTGAAAGCTTTTCCACAGGAAGAGCAGAAGACACATTCCAGAACCAACAGGCTCAAGCAGGAGGGATGTTTTGCTACACAACAGCAACGGGCAAAGCTTTCAGAAAGAGAAAAACCAAAYTGAGACAGAAAGGCAGACTGCAATGCATCCTAACTTTAAATATCTGGAGGTTTCCCAAGCGCAAACCCAACTGGTCATCAGGACCCTCACAGTCACCCACGGTGAGATACAGGCACCTCCAAAAGCCCTCAGCTGATGCCTCCTGACAGAAGAAACCCACACCATGATCAGCTTAGACCTGAAGGAACAGACAGCAGCCTGATGGGGAACAGCTCAGCCTCAACAGCTGGAGTGTGACAAACACATTAAATGTGCCTTTCCAGGAAAGAGCCAGAGAGCTTTGCAGTGGTAAGAAGAGCAGCTGTAATCCCACCACACCCCAATGGTCYGAGTGTTTTGGGGTCCCTCTGCTGCAGGGAGAGCAGATAAATCTCACCGTGCCCAGCGTGCAGGAGAACTCGCCCAGGAAATCATGCTCATACAGCTGCGTGCTCGACTTGTCCTGGTCAAACAGGGCAAACTTGAGCTTCTGCACCTCTTCAAAGTGGTAGTCAATGATGAACTTCTTGGCAAAAGCTGGGTTGAGGTTGTTCACGGCTGTCTCTGTCCTGTCCAGCTGCAAAGGAAAAATAAAAGAGGCATTCAGGCATCAGAATGAGCACACGGGGCACAYGTGGGACTGTTTATCTGTCCCCAAACACAGGCTGTGACACCCAGGTGCACAAGCTGGGATCCATCCAAACATGCAGTGGCATTTCATGCAGAGCTGCCTCCCCCAGGATGGGGTACACAGGGCTGGACAGCCCATCCTACAGCCAGCATGGAAGTGCCCACCAGCCAAGGCTCAGCACGGACCTGGGGCTCACTGAAGSCAGAATTGCTTCATTTGCTCCTAAGCCCTGCTCTCCCAGGAGCTGAGGCTCTCACACCCCTCTGATCCTCAAACAGACCCTCACAGCTGCAGTGCCAAAATTGTTTCTTTCAGGGTGTGCAGCCAGCACAAGGACAAGCAGAACAAGAAGTGTCATGAGCCAGAGCAGCAGCTCTCTAGAATTCCCCTCTAGACCTCAAACCAAAACATSCATGTGGTTTCTCCTTTATTAGCCTTCCATAAAAAAAATAAAAAAGGATCACTACAGTCCGTTTTTTTATAGATTTCATCAAGCATTAGTAGAAACAAGAAGCAGGAAGGGCTCAGAGACAAGACTGCAACAGACACTGTCACCCTGAGCTTGTGTCAGGCTGGAAGCAATGAATTCCTGATGGATTGGAGGGGCAGGAACAGAGAAGGTGATGGAAACTGGAAGGCATGTGAGGAACTCGCTGTTAAGGGGAAGCACCACAGCACTCACAGCATCCCACAGCCCAGAGCAGCAACAGCAGCAGAGGAAACCTGGCAGGCAGCTGGTGGAAATGTGGGTTTATGGCACAGCGTGGCACAGGTGGACAGAAAGCCTTGTGTGAGCAAAAAGCAAAAAAAAAAAAAAAACCAAAAAAACACCAAAAAAAAAAAAAAAAACCAAAAAAAAAAAAACAAACCCAATTGAACAAAAAAAAAAACCAACTGATGGCAGTCACAATGGAGATCCCAGGATGCTGCCCTCCAGTTATGGAACTTTGGTCCCAGACCCCATAACTCACACTGCAGGAGGGCTGGCAGCACCAGCTGGAATCTCATCATGAGCTTGTACAAAGACAAAACTCCACAGTTCTGGCCAAAGTTTTAGAAACTGGGGAAACTGGGAAAATGGGGCTGAGAAAAGCTGGTGTATTCATTTCTGGAAGTCGATGGACAGGGAAGGTCTGCACTCCAACATCAGGAGCCATAATCCTCCCCCAGGCAGCCCAAAACACACAAGAAAATGGCAATTTTGGAGCCCAACATGCAAAATACCCTTATAGAGCTGAAAGGGGCAGGAAGGGCATGGGCAGCAGAGCCTGAGAGCTGRACAAGAAACACCCACAGCTGGGGGGAAAAAATCCTCCAGCATGCAAAGCAAGCAGGAGCTTTGTCAGGAGAGCAGCAGTTGGTATCACATTGATATTACTGTTCAGCCTGGACAGCAGAAGGGTCCAGGGAGACCTCCAGAACGTAAAGGGGTCAAAAAGAGCTGGAGAAGGACTTTGGAYRAAGGTCTGGAGTRACAGGACAAGGGRSAATGGTTTCAAACTGACAGAGGGCAGGRTYARATTAGATATTCAGAAGAAATCCTTGCCTATGAGGCTGGTGAGTCACTGGCACAGATTATCCAGAGAAGMTGTGGCTGCCCCATCCCTGGAAGTGTTCAAGGCCAGGCTGGATGGGGCTCTGAGCTACCTGAKCTAGTGGAAGGTGCTATGGTAGCATTGGCATTTTGCCACCTCACCCTGTTACCCCAGGACGTGCCAACAGGGACTGTGAAAAGAGAAGGAAAGGCAGGCGCTCTTCAGGGCGATTTCATCAAATCTGCTGCCCTCAGTGTCAGGAAAAAACCATCCCATCTGCCTGTGGGACAGCACAAAGGACTGCATTCCACCTTCTCCTGCAGCCAGGAGACCCAGATCTGGGCAGGGCTGAGCTGCCTGTGCATCCCAGCTCCAAGGGCAGGAGTCTCCCTCTCCCTCTCCCAGGGCAGGAGTCTCCCTCTCCCTCTCCCAGGGCAGGAGCTCTTCCTCTCCCTCTCCCAGGACAGGAGCTCTCTGGAAAGCAGCCCCATCCTGGCATCCCTGGGCAGCACCGGGCTGTGGGACGGCAGGACGTCTGCCAGAGCTGCTGAGCCAGGAATAAGCAGAGCAGAAAAAAAAAAAAAAAAAAAAAGCAAGCAAACACATACCTTAGTCCCAAAGAAACTCATTCAGCACAGAAGGCAGGTTTTGGAGGGGCTCGGTGGAAATGTGGTGAGTTTGCTATATATACACCCAACGATCGCAGGGTTTTTTTGAAATTGCTCGCTTAGTCTGTCTTAATTGCCAAGAAACGACTAAAGTAAATGCTGTGTTCCCAGAATAGCCACCTGCTGCGCTCTGGGGAGTCAAATCCATCAACACCAGTGGGCTGTGAGCAGGCCAGGGCCACACAGCTTCACGCAGATCCTGCCCTCTGTGCTGCCATCCCGTACCGGAGGAGCCAAGCATCTGCTCGGGGATGCCATGGACCAGGAGGCATCCACAGCTCTGCTGTATTTCAGCAGCACAACACATGCAAACCCCCCTGCAGGCATGGGAGATGAGACTGCACAGGCTGCAGAGATGGGTTTTAGGTTCTTCCATGTTGTTTGAACTACTGGGAAGCCAGGGACCAAGGGAAACCAGTTMTTTCGCTGCCAGACTCCAGTTTGAAGGTGATAACTCGAGGTCCCATCTCCAGCTCGGCTCTGGAAGAAGTGGCCAAAGGAAGGGTATGGAAATCCCAGCCAGCTTGAGGTAACCTTAGGGATGATGTGGCTTCCTTCAACACTCAGATTCAACAGTTTAATCTCCTACCCAGTGCCAGTGTGAAGCACAAAAACATCCCAAGCCCCAGCTGACAACTGCACAAGGTTTTGTTCACCATGCCAGTGACCATCACATATTAGGCCTCTTCACACACCAACCCTCCCCTGCCACCATCTCCTGCCATCCCCTTCACCCCAAAACTCACAGATCTGTGGTCCCTGGAAAGAGCAGAGGTGCTTTTGCCACCCAAGAGCAGGAAAAGCACAAGGGTTTTTAAAAGGCAGCCAGGCTAATTAAAGAAATGTGTTTGGATAAGAATCTCAAAGGGCCACAAAGACAATTAGAGGGATGGAGCACCACTCCTATGAGGAAAGGCTGAGAGACTTGGGATTGTTCAGCCTGGAGGAGAGAAGGCTCTGRGGAGACCTCAGAATACCTGAAAGGGCTCCAAGAGAGCTGGAGAGGGACTTTGGACAAGGGCATGGAGTGACAGGACAGGGGACAATGGCTTCAAACTAACAAAGAGAAGGTTTAGATTAGATATTCAGAAGAAATTCTTCACTGTGAGGGTGGCAAGGCACTGGCACAGGTTGTCCAGAGAATTTGTTGCTGCTCCGTCCCTGGAAGTGTTCAAGACTGGATGAGGCTTAAAGAAAAGTCCATGGCAGAGGGGTAGGAACGAGATGATCTTTAAGATGATCATCCCATGATTCTACAATTCTGCAAATAAAGCAGAAAACTGGGAAATGATCTCCACAACAGCCCTTGTGCTCAGTGAATGCAGCTGGAGAGCCTTCCAGGGTCCAGAGCGGGGTAGGTTGGAGCAACCTCAGTACACAGAGATGTTTCATGCTCCAACACAGGGAGATGCTCTCTGAAGTGTCACAGGSAGCTCACGCTGAAGGTGCAGGACAGCCTGGATGACTCAGTGGCACAAAGGCAGCTGCAGGGCTGAGTCATGTGTCCCTTGTCCCTGTTCCTGGCACCACAGGTCAGCCTTTCATGGCTCCTGTGCGATGACATCACCGGGCACAACATCTGAACATCGCCCATCTTCCCCTCCCAGCCTGTGGTTTATTGTCCCTCTCTCCCTCCTCCACCCCTCCAAGGCTGATTCACAAAGATTTTTTTTTTTAATTCCTATTAAGCTCAGCGAGACAAAATAATTGTATTTGGGAACAAATGTGACAGCTAGAAAGAACAGAGAGCAGAAATCTTCCTGCTGGCATCAGCTGGCACCACAGCCCAGCTCAGAAACAGCACCAGGGCTGGGCCAAAGGAGGAGACCCACCAGGCCAGCAGTGCACTGAGCAAGCTGCCACTCAAAGCTCATGTTCAGTGCCTCCCATGACAATTAAAAAGAAGCTAAAAATAGMAGAGGAAAAGAAAATAACCAAACTAGAAGCACCACACATTTGTATTGCAAAGGAGGTTTTGGGATCAAAACCACTGGACTGAGACGTTACTGACAGAAAGAAAAATTCCTGAAAAGCACAATTAGGTCAGAGATGACACCTATCAAGGTTGAAAAACTCATTATTCTCATCCAGGCTGTTGAACAAAGTTAATTGCAGACCATGACAAGGTGAGGTTYTCCCCTACACTCTCCCTGCTGAACGTGAAATCAGCTGCTGGACACCTGAGGTGGTGCCCATTGATTTATCAGCTCCCTGGCCGAGTGCTCAAAGGCTGCCCAACTTGTCCAAGGATACAGAAAAATGAGACCAACTAATTTGCCAGGAGCTAGGAACATTTTTGTTTGGTTTACAAGATTTAAATCCCTTAATGCTCATTTTYTGCTGCACTCAACACAGGTGCCTGTATCCATCACACATCTGTACCTCTCCTGCCTGCTCCATCCACAGCTGCAGGTGTAAAATGGAATTTGCTGTTAAAGACAATGTCCAGCACCAAGCAGGGGGAAGAAGCAGCTGTGACACAGAGGAATTCACACACTGGTGCCACACACAGCCTCGGGAGCAGCAGAAGAGCTTCCACTGCTGCTCAGGGAGGAACGAGCACCCAGCACAGAGGGAGGGACACCGGCACAGGAGCAGTAAATCCACACAACATCAGGACTTACCTCCACCCACTTGCCGTTGACTTCCATGAAGAGGACGCAGAAAGGGTCAGATTTGGAAGTGACATCCCTGTCCAGAAGGTTCTGGCCACAGATGGACARCTCGACTTTGCAGACGCAGTACTGGGAGCCGACGGGCCCCGCCGGCGAGGGAGGCACGGTGTACGCCATGGACCCGCTGGCAGCAGCTCCTGGCACTCTGTGGGACACGAGMACAGCACAAACCTCAGTGCTGGGAGGCTGCAAACCTTCTGTCAGCACTGCTGAGCTGGGCACAGAGTGGCCACAGGCAGAGCCCCATCTCCAAATTACACACAGGATTCAAGCCACGAGGCTTTCCTGGCTCCATCTCCCAGATGTCCTGAGYGGGAGCACAGCAGAGCACCCACGACCTGCTCTGAGTTTGCTCCATAAATAACATATTTCCAAGGAAAGGAAACGTGTTCTGCTTACCCCCAACCTCTTCCAGCATGCTTTTGTCTGTGGAAAGGCACCACATTTCCACACCATCTTTCAGCACAAACCTGAGTGTGTCTGGCTGTCCCAAAGGAACAGACCACCGACCTAAGCTACAAGGGGAAAACTTGAGCTCTGCCCTGMAAATCATCACAGGGAAAGGAGTGAGACTGTGAGGATGAGTGTGGTGCRGGGCAGCTCCAGCCCTTTTTCAGCCCCATCTCCACTCAGTCCCCCAGGCCAGCAGAGAACAGTGGCTCTGGCAGTAATTAAAAAGTGGCAATAGTTGGTTCAGAGAAGTGTAAGGCAATTGTGACAAGCACTGCATGACCTGAAGCGTGATTTACAGGGATGATTTGCAGGGCCCTGACTAAAAATCCATTTAAGATCTTATCAATAGTCTGCTACCAAATCCATTTTGCAGAGATTAACGCATTTTTATACCAATACTAGTGCAAAACCCCATTCCACAGTCCTGACTTGTTATGTACATTCTACTTGTCACAAACCACCAATGGTCTTCAATGGAGAAGAAGGGGGAGAAAAAAGAGAARAAAAAGCATKTTCTGATTAATTTATACTAACAAACCTTTGTGGCTGTGGTTGCTAGTGGAGAGTGAGCTCTTCTCAGCAGCTGCTTCAATACCTTTCATGTTCTGTTTCAAGAGTGGCTCCTGGCTCCACTTTATCTGAAACCCCCAATCAAAGCCTTCCCCCACCTTGATAAACCATCTGCTTCTGTTTGGCATCGAAACCCAATTAATATTCTCTGTTTGTTTTGCCTGGGTATGAGTATTTACAAGGCCTTGCACTGCTGGGAGCTGGGCTGCTGCCCTTTTCCCTCACAGCTCCGAGCTGGAATGGGGATGGAGGGCAGGGATGGGGTGATGCCAGCAGGGCAGTGTGAGAGGGAGCTCCAGACTCACCATCCTTTCTCCTGAGTGCTCAGCCCTGCTGCCACAAACACTGAGCAGAAAACAGCTCCAGATCAAGGCTTGGAGTCCTCCTGGCCTGCCTGCCAAGATCTCTGCTTGGCACTAAATCACCAGAAACAAGCCTGGCTTTTACCCCTAACAGCAAACATGAGCTCTTCACCCCAGCCTGCTGCTTGGGGAAAGAGTGGTACAACCATGCCAGGTCTGTAAGAACCCAGAAACTTCTCCAGAAGAAGGAAAYCCTCATCCTTGGCTGTACACACTCGTGCACATCACCACAACAGCACCCACGTCCCTTTGCCCAGACCAAGCCTGTCTTGTGCCATCACACCCTGCCCACAGCAGCACAACACCAGAATGGTGATAGTGTGACACCAGAACCGTGGCAGTGTGACACCAAAACATTGGCAATGTGACACCAAAACACTGATAATGTGATAACAGAATGGTGGCAATGTGACACCAAAGTGGTGGCAGTGTGACACCAAAGTGGAGGCAGCGTGACACCAAAATGGTGGCACATGTGGGCAACCTTCCATCTTCAGCTTCAAGGAGAAACACTTGGAGAAGTAAAACTCCTCGTGGCTCATCTACCGTGGCTGGAGCACCAGGCCCAAAGTGCCCCAAAGTGCCCCAAAGTGCTCCAAAGTGCCCCAAAACCCCCCAAAGTGCCCATCCCTGCCCCTACCCCACCCTAGTCCATGCTGCCAGCTGCAGCTAAAGCGAAGATTTTACTTAATTATTTTTCTTTAATGCACAGATCATGTAATCRATGTCTTAAAATAGCCAAGCCTGTTCTATTTATGCTGCTGTCTGTCTGCTGCTCCCTCTGAAAAGCAAACATGGGGCAGCTGTGCTGGCATGGACGTGGTCCTGCCAGAGCAGGGAGATCTGGGCTGGGTTTTTCCATCTCCCCTTCCCCCAGATCTCAGTGCTGTCTCATAAAAAGCAGAGGCAGCAAGTGACTCAGTGGAAAAACCTTTCTTCCCAAGGCTGGCAGACACCAAAACATCCTCTTGGTGCTCAGCACATCTCCCATGCCCCAGCCCCTGAGCCCAGCCTGGCTGGGTCCCCAGGGAGTGCAGGGTCAAGACAGGCCCAGGGATGAGGAGAGATGGCCAGAGCAGACACTAGGAAGCCATCTCTACCCCCACTTGGCTGGATCCAGCTCCTTCCTCTTGCTACACCACCAAGGATCCAGCACCTTCCACAGGGCCAGGTGTGGGGTCAGCCCTGCTGCCCCAGCAGCAGCCATGGATCACCCCCAGCTCAGAGGTTTCACATCTGAGGCTTCAGCGAGCCAGCACCATCCTAGCACCCCACCAAAGCCCTAAATTCAGGGGGTATTTGAGCTGGCATCAAAAGAGTCAGCACACCATCATCTGTATTCCAGTCCCTCCTCCCGTCTTTGTTCTCCTCTCCCCAAATTTGCTGCCCTGAACAAAGTCCTGTGACTC
Organism: Malurus melanocephalus; assembly: GCF_030028575.1. Lineage (NCBI taxonomy): Eukaryota > Metazoa > Chordata > Aves > Passeriformes > Maluridae > Malurus > Malurus melanocephalus. The sequence continues at coordinate 790,593 of NW_026623510.1, read as the reverse complement.
GCTTGGCATCTGCAGCCAAACCTTCCCCTGATGGATGATCCCAGCTGCCGGCTCTGTGCTGAGCACACAGAACATGAACCCACCAAAACACGGCCAGGTGACCAACAGGGGCCTCAAGGACAGGCCTGAAGGTCTGACTGCCCATGGTCCTGTCTGTTGCCAAGAAAAGTGACAAAAACAGGACCAGAATGGAGGGATGCGGTCCCCAAATCCTTTCTGGGCTCCAGCTTCCAGGACCTTCTGCACTGGACTTCTTTCCTTATAAGTTTCAATGGCTTGGTCACTTCCAAGCTGCTCCATGTCCACAACATCCCACAAAGAAGGGTTTTGCTGGCTGGGGTCACTCACAAGCCCTGGGGCTAGCCTGAATACCTGAGAAGAGCATCTGGCAGTCCCAAAGCAATGCATACAGATGTTCTCTTCCTCCTGCTCACCCCATGGCCCCCCAAACTCTTCAGCAGATCCCCAAAGMACTTTTACAAAGTGTAAAAGGGTCAGCAGAAAAATCCAGGATCCTCTCTTATTGGAAAGGGAAGGAGATACCTTCTTTGCAAACTAACCCTTCYCTCTGCACCAGAGCAGCAGCTCCTCAGGCCATGCTAAAGCCCCTTTTTACACACTRACAAGAAAAAACAGAGGGGAAAAAAACAAAGCTGTGCTTTAGGTAAAACATTTGTTGAGGTTTCCAATCTTAACAGCGCCCTGAATTCAGTGATTTCCTCTCATTAAAGAAATAATTTCACAGCCAACACCAGGCATTTTGAAACAGCTCCAGAGGTACTGACACCCAACAGTGATATCATGCAAAATCCCGCTGTGTCCATCCCAGGGAGCAGRAGATCCTTCTTGGGGATGATCCATGATTCCGTAATAGCCCACAAAAGTAATTTGTGACTGTTTCTCCACTAAGGCTGCCTCTCTACAGCCTGCTGCAACTTGGAAGCAAACTTCTTTTCAGGAAGGGGAAAAAGAGAGGAGTATCTAACATTTAAATTGGGGTGTTATAAATCACAAATCTGAGCTCACAGGCAGTGGAGACCCAGAGGGAGAGCAGCRGTACCCGAGGGAGGATTAAGAGCAGATGAAAACAGGTTATCAGAAGATTGAAGCACAAGAGGAGTGGGAGGACACAGAAACCAGTCACCCAGACCAGCAGAAAAGCTGAAACACAGGAGAGGTGGAGCTGGAGATGCCAGGAAAAGCTGGGATGCCCTGCAATGGACACTCGAGACAGCTCCCCACACCACCACAGTGGTCACTTTGCTCACAGTGGTCACTTTGCTCTCTCCTCCCAACAAACACAGACAACTCCACAATTCTTTTACAAAGAAAAAATGTTTGCCTCTCAGTCCCACCTAAGCACCAGCTTGCACCTGGTCCTTGTAACAGCCTCGTTACCCTCTGCACACAATCAGCACCTCACTGCCAGTCCCCCAGCAAACACCTCTGCCACAGGGGAGATCCCTGGTACATCCCTGCAAATGTTCCTTGGGTTCCTGCTGCTTTCAGAGGATCTTCACCTCTCCCACGAGGCCCAGAAAGGCTCAAAATTGCCTCTGAGCATCCCAGCATGGACAGCACACCTGGGACTGAGCTCAAATCCTCCCAAATTCACAGAGATTTGGGGTAAACCCGGGGAGGGAGATGCCCAGGCAGGGCTCTTGTTTCCAGCCTGATGCACAAGTGCCACAGTGCTGCTGGAAGCCAAGGGGGTTGTACTGAGATACTCTGGCGCCTGACACAGAAGGACAAAGTGTTTCAGGACAGCCTAATAAGTGATTTCTCCAATGAACCCTTCCTGATGGAAACAGTCCCCAGTGGGCTACAATAGACAAAGCTGCTCGTGCCAACAGCTGGGCTTCTCACACTGGCTCTGCAAAATTCTCTCTCAAGGGCTGGCGGTCACTGGTGTGACATTTAGTGCTTGGGCCATCCCCAGCCACAGTGCCAGCTCCTTTGACACCGCTGCTGTCCCCAGAAAAGCTCTCACCCACCAGGTCTCAGCAGATTTGGTGCCAGTGAGGGCAGCACCCACCGTGCTGAAACCCCGGGTGGCTGCACCCACGGGCACATGGGCAGCACCCAGCAAAGCTTCTCCAGGGGGTGACGGTCAGCAGAGCCCTGCAGAGTCACCTGGGGTGGCCTGGCAGTCAAATCACAAGAAAACTCCAAGGCAAACCCCAGGGCACCAGAGCTGGACCCCCCCAAAGCGGCTCAAATCATTGTGAAAACATCACCTGAAAAGCAACTCCAGAACATTTCCCTGCCCAGTCCAGAGCTGGGACAGCCACTGCTGATGCCAAGCACAGATCCACCACTCCAGCAGCCCCTCTGCCATCCCCAGGAGTGGCACAACAGCTGCTGGATTCCAGAAASGAGTGGCACTGAAGAACCTGGCTCACACTGAAGGATCCACAAGGTGGGAATGAGATTCCTCTACAGAATCTCCCTCTTGCCCTGCATCCCTGCTCCCCACACCATCTCACAGCCCTGACGATGGTTCCAAGAATCCCCCTGTGACCACAAACGGGCCACCCTGGCTGCTWCCCCCATCTGAGCAGGATCAGGAGRGACCTGGGGSTGCTCTGCCCCGAGCAGCCATCCTGTAGCAAAGAGGAGCTGATGGAGGGCACCGGGAAAGGCAAGGGMGCCTGTGCCAGCATCCCTGTGGGGTGACAGCCGGTCCCTCTGCAATAACAGGGGCACGGCCACTGCCTGGCCACTGCTCCGGAACCAGAGGATGGACCCAGGTCCTCGCAGAAGGGCTCACACCCACAGAGACACCAAACCTGGAAATTTCYACAAGCCAGGGATGGGAGAGGAAAACCAAACAGCTTCATGTGCTTCCGACATGAAGGAAGCCCCRGGCACAGCCTGCCCCGGCACCGGGGAGCAAAGAGCAAAACGATTTACTCTCCCACCCTCTACAGAAGAAGTCCGAAAACGTCCCCAAAAGTATCCAAGTATCTAAACCCACTTACCGATGAGAAATCACGGACCCCAAGAGCAGGAGAGCCAAGTGCTCCGAAGAGAGCGGGGCCCCAGCGATCTTAAGGTGTTTCCGCAATCCTCAGACGCCGTCCCAGAGCCGAGGGCTCCGGGCTGGCAAACGAAAGCAAAACCCGCTGCTCCACACCCCGGAGTGACGTGGGGATGGAGGCAGCACCATTGGTAACACGGGCCGGGAGGAGCTGCCGGGGCTGGGAGCGTGCTCAGAAAAATCACAAAGTGGGGGAGAAAAAAAAACCAAAACACACCCACAGGAAAAAGTCCTTCCTCAAAAGCGGAGAGGAAGCGGAGGGGCTCTGATAGGGGGTGTCTGTGCAGGAGGCAGAGCCCTCCTCGCTGCCCATCCCGCACCCACCCCATGCCGTCACAGATCCGTGTGTGCCCTCCAAGCCTCGCCTCTCGGGCAGCAGAAAGGGCAGATGAGGAGCAGGGCGAGGGCAGAGCGCAGCAGCTCCCCCCATTCCGGACACACCGACCCCATTCCCGTCTCCGCTGGCACGCACGAATTTGGCTTAGATTGTGCGATCCTTCTCAGCCTTTCTCGCTTGACTACGGCTTTCCTCTGGGGCTCAATTTAGGGAAATCTGTGATTCAGGGCAGAAAACATCGTGATGTCGCTGCGAATCGTGGCGATCGCATCAAACCCGGCGCACAAGCGGAGCCGAGGAGAAGGTTCGTGTGCCGGCTGCGCACCCGCTGCATCCCCAAACAGAAAACGGCGCTGCCCCTTGGACACGGGGGATGGGGAGGCTGAATCCTGCGGGAGCAGCCACAGGCAGCACCCGAGGGAGCCTCTGTCAAAAAGAGGGACACGCCAAACACAAATCTCCTGCCTCCCCAGGGCAGCGCTGCTGTTGTCAGACACGTGTGCGGGTGGGACAAACAAGGAAAGCGGGAGATGCAGGAAGAGAGGACAAGGCACTCGCAGGATTTGGGGCAGATTTTAACTTCCAGAATTAAAAATTCCCTGCTTCATGCTACTGCAAGCATATGAGAGCCGGGCACGCTGTCACAAGGAGGGGGAATAGAGCTGTTTCAAAATTGGATTTGGAGGAAGGAGTGGACTTAATTAAAGCCAGGCCCTATGGGATGTAAAGGATCGGGGCAATGATGTGGGGATAATGGGCTGCAAAGGGTCAGCAGAGCTCCCTCACAGGTGCAGAGGGAACCTCCCACATGCCGACTATACACCATGGATAGAACAGGCTGCTTAACTTATTAACCACTTTTCTCTGCTATTGAAAACAAAAATGCTGGCTTTCTGAATCCTAATTGGATTCCTGTTCCCAGCCAACACCATCTATCATATGAGAGAGGAAAATAATCATCATTTAAGTGCTCAGAAATACCTGTAACTGCTTTTGGACTTSACTGCGTGTCAGCCTAACCTCACAGCAGCCAGAACAGCCCCAGCAGCAGGCAGCTGTGCAGGTCCCTCCATCCCATGCACCATTTCATCCCTAAAGCAGCCAGAGCTTCAGAGCTGATAAGATAAATATTAATTCACGGGTTATTTATGTGCAATGCTTGTTTGCACTGGGACACCAACACCGAGTCACTGATGTCCCCATGGCTGGAGCCACCTCCCCCCTTCCCTTCCCTTCCACGCCACCACCTGGAGCCCACCATCCCCTCCCCTTCACAGACAGGATTTTCATCACTACCATCCGACGTTTCCCCACAGAATTTTAATTTTTTTGGCCTGCTTTGCAGCAGAGAGATGCTGCCACTCGATGTGTGAAGCTTCACCCTGAGACAGAATTGTGTGCCAGCGACACAGAAATTCTGTGGTTTATGAGAATGACGTCTGACTAATTCTCGACCCCTTCTCAACAGCTTTAGACACCACTCGAGGGAATATCAGACTGGGTTTAAATGGTTGCACAGCATTGGACTGTTTAATAGCAAAACTTGTGTTCTCAGCTTGTCTCATGTTTAAAATCAGCCTCACGACAGCTGATGTTTCTTCCTAAATCCTCAGCTTCTGGAATCACGTGATGATGGAAAATCCAGGGCTGGGGGGAAGGCGACTATTTTAGACACAAGATTTTTCCTGCTGGCTACAGGCAGAAAATATGACAGCTCCCAAGCACAAGGCCTTAGCAAAAGCAGCAGACAAATAAAATTGGAGCCGTTCTTGCTGAATTACACACTCATTTCATTTTCTGGCATGTTAACAACAATGTTATTATCTCCAAACTCACCTGAGTTCCTGAGAATTAATTTTTTTCCTGCTCCTATGATTCAAACAAGTAACCTTGCAAAGCCAACAGCCAGAAAACTGAGCCAAAGCAGCAAAAAGTGATGACTCAGGTCCCTCAACAAATATTTCACAAAGGTTTAAAAGACAAACTGTAAGATTTCAGGGGCAGAAAGGGTGGGGAAGTGTACAATTCCTTTTTCTTTTCACACTGTTTTGTAGGTTTTGCATCCTGCCAGGAGCACCATTTCAAATCCCTGGCTACTCCACCGCTCCAGAAAATTTACCTTTCCTTCTATCCCCCCACCCTGCCTCTGAACACCAGCCAAGGTTCTCACATAAAGAGTTCCTTATGAGAGCTGGCAGCCCTGAGCCCGGACAGGAGGCTGCAAGCGTTGCTTTTTCATCAATTAACCCGGATTTACGTTCCCAGCACACCGACAGCTCCCGGAGAACAAACCCTGATTTACAGAGGCACGAGGGACTCGGGGCAGAGGTTTCCACTGAAGTCAGGGGGAAACTCTCTCCACCAATGTAACAAGAGCTGGAGAAGCTACTCCTTCCTCCCAGACTCTTCACACACCACACTGAGAAAAGGCGAGCAAAGCTGATGCAATTCCAGTTCACAACTGGGCAGACTGGTAAATCATAGGGTTGCTGGTGGCTACTCCAGCCCTGCAAAATCCCACTGTTTTGGGGTGAAGGAGTAGGATTGCTGGAAGAAGAGCAGAATCAAGGACTGCCAAGGGCTGTGCAGCTGATATTATCCCCACAAGGCAAAGAGTATCTTCATCCACAGCTCAGCTCCAGCARCTGAACATGGAGAGGATTTTTCCCCATGGAATCCCCAATTTCTGGGGCCTGGACCCCTTCCCACAGCACAGACTGGCCATGCACTGGAGTCACCTCACCCCTACAAGCAATGGCTTCACAAACTGCCCCASTTTGTCAGCAGCCAGCATGAAATCCCTTCCCAGAAGAAAAAACTTCCCAGATTCTGGGAGTGAGGGTGTCCCAGGACACAACACACTGATCCTCAGGATCCCAGCTCCCTTTAGCTGGAGYKCAGAGGAGGGAGAAGCAATGGCAGMGGTCAGACAACCCTGCCCACCCTCACACTGCCACAGGGTGAGGTCTGCAGCCCCTTCAGGAGCTGCCAGCTGTGTTCCTGACCAGCAGYTCTGTGGGGCACACACCAGCAGTGCCAAACTCCATCCCCAGGGCTCTTAGAGCAGCTCCAGGACTGTGTGTCTACACAAAGCAGGTGATAGGGGCTGCCCACACCACAGGAAGATGAAATTTTGGAGACACCTGGAAGCCTCACTAGATGCCCTCCCTCCTTCCCTCCACATCATCCCAGCCAGGGTGCTCCAGCAGCAACAGCAGGGAAAGGAAAACACACATCACCAGAAAACCTCTGTCCCAGACAAATGCAGCATTTCCCCAAGGCAGCTACAGGAAAACATCCTGCACTGACCCCGTTCTTCAAAACAACTCCTTTCCACAAGCCCCAAGCTTTTGTTCCCAGCCTTCCTCCTCCCATCTCTCCGCTCCCTGCCCCCAACAGGCTTTGGTGGGAGGCTATTTCTGGCTGATAATAAATAATTTTCTGACTCCAGAAAGGCACAGTGGTATCRCAGGCCCCAGTACCTGGGCTGGCACGATGCTGGTGATGGGGGAGCAGGATCAGAACTGAGCACACCCGGGCTGTGCTCRCAGCTCCAGCTTTTCCAGCGAGGTTCAGGTGTATTGCCAGCAGGTTCAAACCTGGTCCTCAAGGCTCATGGGGATCCTCCCAATTCCTTTCCAAAGAGCAGCTCACGCTCTGGGGAGCCGGCAGCGAGGACCCAGCCCTTCAGAGATGTTTCTGCCACCAAAGCTCAGCTCTCTACTCACCTCTATTCCCTGTTCCACCCTCCTCGTGGTGACCAGCTCCAAAGGGTGTGTTTGCCCACCAAGTMCTCCAGCCCGGCTGGATTCAGTCCAGCCCCTTGCCTAAATTAGGGTTACTCACACAAAGACTTATTGCATCAGGTCCTCRGGCTGGCAGAGCCGACAGGAAAACACCTCCCTGCCTGCCATCCTCCGAGCACCCTCACGCTGCTGAGCAAAACGCTGCGCTCGCCTCTGCCTCGGAGAACAAAGCGTCTCGCCGGGCACAGAGGAGAGAGAGGCAGCACATCCATGAGCACAGAGTCCCCCCAAAATGCATGGAATGAAGGATATCATCGCCAGCTGGAGCAGCATCGGGCTGCAAACGGCTCCTGAAGGAGCAACTCTGCAATTCCCCAGCCTCCAACTCACCAGATCCCCCACGACTCAATGCCAGAGGATAAGGAGAGGGGATTGCAGCAGCTGCCAGGAAAAAAACCCTACAAATATCCCCAGGCTTAGGAAGTGAAGCCACTAGGCCCTGGCACTTGCTTGGGGGTGACATGCCCAGCTGACATCTTTAGAAGTGGACACAGCTACACAGAGAGTGGGAACAGAACAACTTCAAGCACGGACAGARGGACCTGTGCTGGGGAAGGGGAGCGTGGAGTGACAGGGGGACTGTCCTGAGGGATGGCCAAGGGATTGAAGGTGTGTCTGAGGGATGGAGGAGCCGTCCCTGGAGATGAAGGGTCTGTCTCAGGGGATGGAGGGTCGGTCTCAAGGGATGGAGGGTTGGTCTCAAGGGATGGAGGCTCTGTTCAAAGGAACAGTGCTCAAGGGGACAGAGGGTCTGTCCAGGGGATGGAGGAGCTGTCCCTGGGGATGAAGGGTCTGTCTGAGGGGATGGAGGGTCAGTCTCAAGGGATGGAGGCTCTGTTCAAAGGAACAGTGCTCAAGGGGACAGAGGGTCTGTCCGGGGGGATGGAGGGTCTGTCCAAGCAGACGAAGGATCTGTCTGAGGTATGGAGGAGCCGTTCCTGGGGATGAAGGGTCTGTCTCAAGGGGTGGAGGGACTGTTCAAAGGAACAGTGCTCAGGGGGACAGAGGGTCTGTCCGGGGGGATGGAGGGTCTGTCCAAGCAGACCAAGGGTCTGTCTGAGMGGACGGAGGATCCATCCACGTGGACAGAGGGCAGAAGTGCCACCACACACCTCGAGAGGAGCCAGCGGGGCACACCACCCTGCAGGTCCCCATGCGGAGGCTGACACCCGCGTCACGCTGTCCCACCGGACCGTCCGGTCCCGCGCACCCGCCGCCCCTCGCCGCGATCCCCGGAGCATCCTCGGGGGTGCCGGTACTCACCGCCGGGCCGGGCCGGGCCGAGCAGCTCCCGCGGGGCTGCGGGCTCAGAACCAACCCCCGGCCGCGCCCGCCGCCCGCCCCTCGCCATCACCGCCCACCCGCCCCGAACGCCGGTGGCGAGGGGCGGGCGGCGGGCGCGGCCGCGCTCGGGCTCTCCCCTCCCGCAACGAGCATCATCCCTTTCGGATTTAAAAAAATTAAAAAAAAAAAAAAAAAA
>NW_026623510.1:775049-781879 GCF_030028575.1 Malurus melanocephalus | reverse complement strand
GTTAAGCACTCAGATCAAAGGAAAACATAACTTTGTTGGATCGACACCAATGACTTTTAAGCAAAACCACTGGGTTTTGTGCTGTTGGGGTTTCAGCAGGGTATTATGGGGGTGCTCCCGGTGCTGAAATCATTTGGGGCTGCACTGTGTCCTGCTGATTCTGCTTCCCATGGGAAAAAGCTGGCTAAAGAAGGGGAACAAACAGGCCCCAAATGCACACGTCAGAAGTGAAGGGGATCCCAAGCCACGGGGCTGGCCAGTGTCACACCAGCCTGTCACCCTGCTCACCCCAAGGAGCTGGAGTGTGATCCATTCAAGGCTGGCACCACTGGGTTTTGACCCCAATGTGCAATCAGCAACCTCACCTGGTGCTTGGGCACATCATCAGGTGTCCACGATATTCATAGAGATATTTTTGATGTGGAGATAGGGTAATAAGGCTGAAGCCTCCCTCTGAGGCTGCCGATTAAACAAACCATCTGTGTTTGTTCAGAGCTCTTTACCACGGGCTCTGCTCACTCTTTGGGCGATCACAGGCAAATAAACGAGTCCATATTCCCCTGGCCAGCTGGAATGCTTTCCTCCTTTGAGCTGTGAGAGGAGTTTGAAGGCTGTAAGTTTTTAGCACACAAGAGATGCTCCCTGTGCCAGCCCCACTGCCCTGCCAGCCTCAGGAGTGGGACAGTGGACACGGGACAGGTTTGGGGTCACCAGGGYTCCTGCTCAGCACAGTTAATACAACACCCAAAATCCAGCTACAAGCTGAGCCYGCTTTTCAGGAGCAACCCTGTTCTCTCTGTGTAAACCCGGCCAGAAACCATCACTGAAAGGGACGAGGTTGTGCCTGAAAGAGGAATTCAGTGGGAGAAATGGAGTCTGTGCCAGACCTGCCCTCCCACCTCCTTGCCTGAGGCTTAAAATGTCACTTTGAGGGGAAAAAGGAAAGGCAGGCAGTATTTCACAAATGCCAATATGCCCATTTGCTCCCAGATCAAGTTTTTTTTCTSCGTTTTCTCTCCTGCCACCACGATGCCTCCAAGTCACAGCAGGTCCAGGGCTACCTGGAACTGGTTTTAGCRGAGGGGAAACAGAGGCTGCATTTCCAGCTCTTTGGAGCTGCCGCCATCATGTGCAGGAGCCCGGCCCAGCCCGGCTCCAGCTGCTCCCCAGCACAAAATCCAGGCTCCCTCCCGCCCTCCAGCAGCGTGTTTATTTACAGCACAGCGTTTCTTTCTAAAGATCTGGTCTCAGGGGGCAAAATCCCTTCTGTGTATGAAACCAGTACTGACTAGCTCAGACATTGTCTTCCAGAGACTGCAGGCAGCCTGAAACAATAGGGGTGTGCAGAGAGTCCTGATGCATTTCCATTTTTGGACCATGATAAATCCGAAACCTAATAGTAACAGCTCTAAAAATGGCCCACGGTAATTAGGTGGTTGGGAATGGGTTTGGGATTCGGCCATCGCACACAATCCTTAATGGCCTCACGTCTTCCTGCATTCCAGAAGATTCATTTAACCCCTCAAAATTGGACAAAGCCCCCAAGTTCCCCTCGGAAACTTTCAGAAACGAGCACAAGCTGGAACGTGGACATGTCGAGCACAATGGAAATGGGAAGCACGCCCCAAAAGTCCTTGGCATCAGATGGAAGAAAGGAACCACAGCCCGATTGTGTTGTTATGTTCCATGCAYAACTCGGTCCAAACCTCTGATTTTTTTTAAAAAATGCAACCCCTGCACGCCAAATACAGCGCAGAGCCCGTTTTTATCTGAAACCGCTGGATTACAGACAACTGCTCACCATTTTTGGGGTTTTGCTGACACCTGGTGTTCTGGGAAAGATGCTGTGTTTTCCTGCCGGGAAAGCACAGCAGGAATCCTCCGCACCCGCATCCCCCCCGCGGGGGTTTTACCGCTCCCCCAGGAATAATTTAGGCTGGAAAAGACCTCTAACATCACCGATTCCAGCGATTAAGCGCTGATATGTTCACTGTTAAAYCSTGTCCCCAGGTGCCACATCCACACATCTTTTTGAACGCTCTGCCCTGTTCATGTTGTCCCCGTTCTGCTGATGGCATTTCCCCTAAAATCCAACCTAAATCTCCCGTGTTGCAGCTTGAGGCAGTTTGCTCTTCTTCTGTTGCTTGCTGTCTATGAGACAAGACAGACAGAGCCCCACCTGGCTCCACCCTCCTTTCAGGGAATTGTAGAGAGGCAAGGTCCTCCCTGAGCCCCTTTTTCTCCAGCCCTAATCCTCTCAGTTCCCTCAGTTGCTCCTCATCAAAGTTCTGTTCCAGATCCTTCCCCAGCCCCACTGCCCTCCTTTGTCCCCATGGAAGGGCAGCCCAGTCCAGGTCCCACTGAACAGACCCAGTGGGGCAAGACACCTCCAAGGCAAAAAAAAGGAGCTTTTTTCCTGCCATTTCCTCTTAATTAACACTCACCGCTCCAGTGGGATGTCATTTAGGACAAGCAGAGGGCTTGATGGAAGCCACAGGTCCCATGGTCCCCATGCAGGGAGTGAAATCATCCCCGGAGCAATGACGGCTTTAGAGCAGGAGAAAACATGGACAAACCCTGAACTGGGAGAGGCGGGGTGGGAACAGGGGGAAAAGGGAGGTGGGAAACTGCTCACTGCACCGGGGCTGCTTCCAGACCAGCTTGGTCACATTTTTGTAGCCCTCGGCTCCTGCTCTCCCACGGACACAGCCGGGTCAGACCTTCCTGGGCTGCCCTGGAGCCACTGAGCCCCCTCCAGCTCCCCCACACCAGYCTGGGCACCAGGACCAYSAAGGGATGCTCAGCCCAGCAATCACACAGAACGAGGAAATGCCCTGGTGCTGTGGGTGAGAGAGGAGCAGGTCAGAGGGATCTGGCTTAAATCCCAGGAAGGAGATCCATGGCAATGCAGAGAGAGCAACCACCATGCCCAGATAGCCCAGGAAACTGAGCCCATCCTGCTTCCGGCCCCTTTCTGGGACCAGCTTTAATATTTTATACTGCTCAGTGTGGAAGGAGGACATCATCCCCTGCTTTTGTTAATGTGATCACCATTACAAGTGTTGGATTTGTCACCCAAGATCTCCTCCAAGTGAAAAGATAAAAAAAGAGAAGCATGAACTGGTACAGGAAAATAACGGAGCCACTTGAGATAAATTATTGCACTGTAGTAGAAAGGAACAGGAACTTGCTGGCTGGCTAGACACTTAAACTTTCTCTTATAATCTCTTTGGTTTCCTTATAATTTTCATTGCTTTTCCCAAGTTTGCTGTCACTGTCTCAACAGCATGGGCATTAACAATTTGCCTGAAGCTCTACACAGAGCCACCAGGGTCTGTAAAGAAAGTGCCCTGGGCACAAGGAATTTCTATTATTGAACTGGACTGCAAMTTCACATCCCATTGCCTGGGCATGTCAAGAGCCCAGCCCTGACTCCTAAACACAAGTCCTTTAAAGATCCTGAAAAAAAAGTGTTGATTGAGGTGCAGACTTAAAAATCTTTGCAGAAGAAAGGCTCCATGGAAGCACAGTTGCACAGAGTCTAGAACATTTCTGAGGAAAAGGAAATAAAATTCAACCAAAACTGATTTAAATCAGCTCATGTTTTAATTGGTTCAGACAATCTTTCTGGTTGTACACAAGTTCCCTCTGTGAAGGGATCAGCTCTACGACTCTTTGTCAAAAAAATTAAGAAGCAAATGACTTGGGAAGCCAAAGTCAAGCTGTACAATTACATATCCCTAAAAAGTGGGGAAAGAGCAGAAAATATTTCGTTAGCTCATGCTGCAATCCCAAGAGAGCTCTGAGAGCCAGGTGTCTCTGAGMTCTGCTTACCTTTCTGGTGATGATCTCAGGATTTATGATTTCAAACAGATGAAGCCTTTTGCTGTTCATCAGTGAAGTCAGAGCTGATCCAATACCTACAGAATCAGCAGACCCATCCAGTTACAGGGATGCCCATCATGTTCTGCCAGTTGCCAAACTCACTTTTCCTTTCTCCCAGCCCTCCCCAGAGGGTTCTCCATTCCCCAAGTGAATCCAGCAGAATTTCCAAACAGTAATGTAGTTCCTCCCCCGCTGCCCCCTCATCCCAGCTGTCAATGCCATTGATGTATTTTTTCAATGCTCAGGTTTAGGAGATCTGATTTTAGACAATTTATGGAGCAGGTTGGCCATTCCCCCAAAGGAAAACTCACTTGAGGTTACTTCTGGAATGCCAGCAACCAAGATCATATTCTGCACGAAGCTTTGTATGGATGGGTCCTTCTGAAAGCCAGAAAATACATACAAAAATGCTTTAAAGACATCATTTAGCTTCAAATGGCTTAGAGAATATTTTTTGTAGGACTTACCCCACTTGGATCAGCTGTGCATTTAAACACTTTAATCTCTATGCTGAAAGGAAGTGGGGAAAAGAGGAAAAAAAAAGTCACTAAGTGCTGCAGAGATCCTCTTTTCATGCTGCTCTTTGGGTCAAAGATCACAGAACCAACCTGGAGTCCACAGGCTGCAAAATGAGTTTCTTTTCTGCATAGGTAGCTTGAATAGTGACCGTGATTTCCTGCAGAGAGAAGAACAGCAGGGCTGAGGCACAGCAGGACTGAGGCACACATTGAGCCAGCGTGGTCACCATCATCATTCCCAGCCTCAGATGTCCAAGGAACAGATGTGAGTGCCAAAAGGAGCTGATTTACCTTCTCCCATGGTTTAGCCACCCTCCCTTCTCCCTGYCACTGCTGTCCCTGCACACCAGGAATGGTCCTGACTTGGGACAGAGCCTGTCCTGGTTTCTTCCCAGCCAGGAGGGGCAAGCACTGACCTTCTCCATGTAGAGAGACACCTGGGGTTCTTCTCCTGCAGGAAGGATGCTGAGCTCCACTGCTACCAGGGACCTGACCACTGTCCCTGCAGGCTGAAGGGAAATCTGGGGCTGGCTGAGACTCCACACCTTGGCCACAGAGTTGTTATAGGAGGTGCCTTGAAAAATCTGGTGGAGTAAAGAGCAACAGATGAGTCAGGCTTTCCCCATATCAAATTCATGCCAATTTGCCACACAGCTGCATTCCTTTTGCAGTCCCCAGCTGCTCCTGTTCACACRAGCCCAACAACTCAGCAAAATTTCAGGGAAACTGCCAGCATGGAAGATGGAGAAATCCTCATGGCAAAGCACAGCTGCTTCTCCATCAGCCCCTGTTTTTCTCCATCAGGCCCACCCCAATCCCCAGGCTGGCAAAGGAAGGACCCAAGTTGTTAAAATGCAACAGAATCCATCTGAAATTTCCTCGTTTGCCATAAAATGCCTGAATAGGACAAAAAGTTACCATTTGCACTGCCTTCTGCTGCACTTCGGTGTCTTCCATCTCAAACAGCTCCTTCAGAGACAAAACAGAGACAGATTGTGGAAAAACAAAAGATAAGAGTATGGTTGGTCCTGATGCAGGCTGGACAGGCCAGAGCACTGAGGTGTGGCCCGTGCCCACCTCAATTGCTGAGCTGACCCAGGGCTCACCCTTTTTCCATTTCAGTGCTCCCCCAGAAAATCACACCCCTCCACAATTCACCAGAAAAATTTTCCATCAGCTGGTATTATCACTCCAAGGAATAGCATTGCCTRGGAGCACACTCTTGAGAAGAAGGCACTAATTTCAGGATCACATGTAGTGACCATAGATTTTTATCTACAGAAAGCAGCTCTGATTTTTATCTACCAAAACACAGTATTTAATGAATTTTTCACGAAAATACGATTTGTGAGGTGAGGAGGAAACCCTCTGAGAATCACCTGCARTTTCTCCCCTCTGAGGTTCAACACCAGCCTCCCATCTAAGAAAGCTGCTGCAGCCAGAGAGCTGATGCTGTGSTCAGAGAACCAGAAGTAGAGCATTCGGTCCTCAGTCAGCAGTGATGGGGTGAAAACGGAGTCACTGAGCACAGTGGAGCTGTTCTGGTACAGGACAAGGCCCTGTGAAGGGAAACAAAGAGTGTTGGCCACAGCAAGCAGCAGGAGGACAGGACAAAAAGCCAACAGCTGCATTTCCATTGCAAGGCAAATGCCTGGCTGGACACAGAACAAGGAGAGGATGGCATCAGCCCAGCCCCACAAACCAGCCTCTCCAAGGCCTCCAGAGCACATCATGGCCTGGAGATATTTGCCCTTTGAGTTACTTTACCTTGTGATGGGATTCGATGTAGCTTGCTTTTATGACAGGATCTGCTGCGAGGGAGATGTCAACGATGATATCCTTATCCCGGACAAAACTGGCTGCAGGAAAAAACACAAAAACCTCACACCAGAAATAGGACCTCAAGCAGAGCTTGTGACAGTCGCTTTTAGGACTTGGTACAGGTGACTGGGATTTACTCTGGGACAAGAGTTGCCACTCCTTTGGATGCTGATCCTGCTACAGCTCACTGACTTTTTCTCCACCAGGAAATTGGGATAATTACCCTCAGTTTCACATTTCTTTCCTTTCCCCTGATATTTGGGACTGGGAAAATCTCCAGAAGGCTGATCCARATGCTGTGATATCTTAGCCCCAATACTGCAGTGCATGCTCCTGTTTTAGCTAACATTGCTGCTGCAGGATCCTGCACAGCTGGTCAGTGCATGCTGAAGGAGAAATTCCTTATAAACTGAAATATGTCTTTGAATCTGTGCAATCACCTTTAAAGATCAACTTGACGAAGGAAATTCCAAACATAACATTASCAAGGTTGATTTTGCTGCTTTCTGAGGGCTTGGGGTCCCATGCACATTTTTGAAGGACTTTTTTTGGTGGATGTGGCTACGGTCTTGATGGGGCTCATGTGTTAAAAGTTGCACATAAAAA
>NW_026623510.1:682957-774734 GCF_030028575.1 Malurus melanocephalus | reverse complement strand
CAATTTATTCGTCTCATTTTTCATGAGCACTAACATTACCCGGCTACTGCCTTGTGGGCAAGAAAATCGTGTGGCATGCACAGAGCTCTCCTCTGCCCACAGGCTGACCTTACCTCCCTCTTGAGGACAAGCTTYAGAGTGAAGGAGATGAAATCCGTGAAGAGCTGCTTCAGCCAGCCTGGTCTGTGTGAGACAGGGAGCACAGTCAAGGGACACCCATGGTCTGCACTTTGGGGTGGGTGGCATTTGGGGACCGGCAGAGGGACAATGAATCTCGATTTTGAAAGGGGGCAGACTCACTGCTTGTCTCCTTGGAGGTGAAGGGTGAGTTTGTGGAAAGCCAGGTAGCAGTCTGAGGCATCAGGAACCACCAGTTCCTTTTGGCACACTGCACGGGATGAGAGGAAAAAAGAAAATAAAAGAGCTGATTTGTTATTGGGATGAGAAGAATGAGTGTACTTTGCAAACGCTGCAGGCCATCACTGCAGAGAGGCTGCCAAGGGATTGGGTTCTCAGGGAATGTTTCCAAAAGATTCCAGACCCTGCTGAATTGGAGCAGATAGGGCTGCCTTGCACCTGGATCGAGGGTTTCTGCTCACAGCTCCAGCTGAACTGGTCTACCAGGCAACCTTCTCCATGCTTCATYTGGATACCTGCCAGCTCCCTCTCCTGCCATCAGAGACCTGGGTGTCCCCTAACRTCACCCAGGAGAACCTGGACAGTAYAGGCAACCCACAAACCAGAGCAGGGGGGAATTCAGCTATATCGCAAAGAGTTTGGGTATTGCARCATACTTACAGAGATCGATGTTCAGCTGGAGGTCAATGGAAGACTCGATTTCAAAATCAACAGAATGAAAAAGCTGYAAACTGTAAGGGCAGAAGAGAGGACATTTAGCAACCTGTGCCTGGAGCAGCCTCTCCCTGACACTGTGGATTCTGTGACACCTCTCCAATTCTGTGTTTTCATCTTTGCACTGCAGTGGGCAAACCCCCAGCACGGCACAGCCCATCTCAGATACTCTGGCTTTAAATCCTTGCAAACTGCAGCCTTAGTGGCACTTGGGAGCATTAAACCCCCTTTTTACCCACTCAGAGTTTACATAGCAACGAAGGGGAGGGAAGAAGTCAAACTGGCATGCATTGGCCATCTGCTCTCATCATGCAAGGTGAGGACAGAAAGGCAGAAAGGCAGAAAGCAAGACGAGCAGAGCAGGGATGGGGCTCAGCAGAGTATAAATTCCTGTCTCAGACAGAAATCAAAGCTGCCATTGCCAGAGAGACCCACGAGTGCAGCCCCTCCTCATCCACCTGTGCCTGCAGCAGTCCCACATCAGTGGGTACCACATCCCCATGGTGCCCAGCAGCCCCAGCCCCCGGTACTCACAACCAGGCCCCGGAATAGCCATAGGTCAGGGTCCCTTTGAACAAAGCTGACACGTTTTTGATGACAATGTGAATGGCATCGTCCTCCTTGAGCTCCACTTCGCTCCGCTCTATGGACAAATCATTGACCTGGATGCTAAAAACAACAGAAACACAGTTTGTCCCCAAACCAGAGCTGTTTTGTGTGGGAAAGGGCAGGAAAGGGATCTCTGAGGGACCCACACCAAGGCCAGAATGCAGAGATTTTCCAATCGATTTTCCAGGGACAKTGACAGCAATGCTTTTGCTCAGTCTGGGGGCACCGTGCCTCCRTGCAATATTCGATTCAAGGCTGGGRAATGCTTTAAGCAGGAAACTCAGAGCAGTACAGCCCTGTGTGATTGCAGAGCTCTGTGCAGGCACGGTCCTGGCAKGAAATCTGTTCTGTGAATGCACCGCTGAATTCGTGCCCCCAAAATAAAAGTGAGTAACACAGTGACACCCAGCCTGCTTTGGCACAAAGCACAGCCAAGTGACATCCTGCTGACAGCCCTGGATGGGTCCCCTCAGTGTGCCTTGGGGACCATCTGTTGTCGGTGGCCACAGGTGCCRCAGCCCACAGGGACATTGCACCCCATCCCCGTTGTCAGAAATGAGCTTTACACATTGCCTCTGTGGATGCCAGCACAGGTGAGAAAATAAATAACTCTAAAATAACACATCAGCAGCCTCAACCTTAACATGCAAAYTGTCTGCAAGGCTCAGATCCAAAAGCRTGTCTGCCCCAGCCCAGCCCTTTGSTTTCACCAGGAATTGCTGCATCAAAGCTCCCTCCAAGGGCAGTTTCTGTTGTTTCTGTCCCMCTCTCTCCCCCGGCACAGAGACACGGAGATACTCACTTGGACAGCCCGTAAGCCACCCGGCCGAGGAGCCGCATGGACCTTTCCCCGGTGATATTGGGGAATTTGGCGTTTCTGAAGGCTGCTTGGATGACCTGCGCCGTTTCCTGGTTCACTGCCAGGGGAAGAGAAGGGCAAAGGTGTCAGACTGCAATCTCTCCTGGCTGCAGAGCCAGAGCCACACTCTGGATTAAAGCACTGCGAAGGCTTTCATCCAAATCATTTCCATCAGATTAAAGAAGCACTAGAAGGAGTTTCAGAGTAAATGAAAAAGATTAAAAATCCCTCACTGCAACAGCTGAGGGCAGCAAGGGACAATAGCGAAGCTGCCTCCAGGGAATCATGGCCAGCTTTCAGACACCTCAGAAGCAGATTTKGGAAAGGTCAAGGCTGTGCTCATCCTTGCACCACACAAGCTGTTGACTTTACCCCAATGCTTTGCTTTGTTGCTGCTTAATTGTATTGCAGTTAGCTCTTGGATTTCCAAAGGAAAAGTCTTGATACTCAGGTTTCTGTGCCCATTTTCTTAATATTATCACGCCCATTCCAACCTCAGGCACAACCTTGTACAGGATTTCTTCCTTCCAGAAATACCCTCTTAGTTTGACCCAGCAGGTACCACTGCTGGACAGGACAAATCTGTTCCCACCCTTCACAGAGGAGTTAAATATTCTTCCCCCACCTGCAAACCCACCAAATCCTTGCAAATAAACCCACAGCAGCACAGAACCTGTTTCCCCTCTTCTGCACACCGATCCCAAGAGATGAGATTGCAATGAGGTGAGAAATTGAGCACGATTAGTTCGAGCTCTTTCACGGTGCCAAACCCCAACAGGACCAGCGCTGAACCCTCAGGCTGAGTAGAGGGGCTGAGGATCCTTTTCAAGTTCCATTGCCCGTTCAGTTCAGGTGCCCATGCTTTCACCTGTGCTCCCAGGAGGTGTTTACACAAAAACCAGGGAAGGAAGAAACCCCCTCACTCTGATCTGTCCCTAATTTCTGGCAGAGACAGGGCAAGCACAGCCCCAAAGAGCCCCAAAGGCACTCACACAGCAACGCCGCCGGTTTGGTCATCCTGCAGACGATCCCCGTGGCTCTGTAGGGGAAAGGCCCAAAGTCACAGGCTGCTGCTGTGTGGATAAACACCAGCAAGACCCTGAAGGTGCCCAGCATCATCCTGCCAGCCCAGCACATCTTCACCCGGAGCAGAGAGCGCTGATGAGACCAAMTGATTCCTGGCGGAGGCAGAGGCTGCTTTCATACCCCCAGCAGAGCCCACTCGAGGCAGGACATGACCTGCTTCCTCCACTTATCAAAACTCATCACACATTTCCTCATCTTCCTATAGTTTCCTTAACACCCTTCGTGTGGCTCGCTGCCTTCCTCCCTCAGCAGGAGTTTGGGCTGCAGGGCTTGGTGCTCCTGCCAAGACTGCTTTAACTCAGGACATGCACACACCAGGGAGGGTGGAAAGAGATGCAGGGGGATGGAGAGTGGAAGAGGATAAAGTCCAGGGAGCAGCCTCTCGTGCTGCCTGAAAACAGTTCATTTTTTTCTTCACGCAAAAATATTCATTATTTTGCATTCCTGCAATAATTCCCCTGTTTGAAAGGTACCAACATCACACACTGCTCCCCTTTCCACTGATTTTATACAAACTGTGGGGAAACTGAGGCACAGTCCTGGGAAGGGGGTGTTTCCTGCTACCACGGGGTGAGCCCACATCTCCCACATCCCTGGAAAGCTTTGTGACCACAAGACAAGGATGCTCTGTGCCTCTTTGCTGGATTTGTGGGCAATCTTGTTCACCACCATCCAGGTGGAGGAGAACCCACCAAGCTGGAGTTTTTTATGCACCCAGACTGTGAGTTGCTATTTAGGGAACATCAGAGACCTGAATTCACATCCACTCCTTGTGCACATCTATCCTGTACACCACTGCCCTCCTGCACCTCTGCTGTGCTGCCGGGGACCATCCCAATCCCTAAACAAACTCCAGGACAAAACAGAGTGGGGTTATTTCAGCAAGGAGCATCTCAACAGCTCTCGTGAATATTTTTGCCAGCAAAGACCGATGGAGAAGGACAGGTGAGAAGTTAGCAGTGCTGCAGGAGCACCCTCAAGCCCCTGAGCGGGGTGAGGTGCCAGCCTCCCTCCCCTCCCTGCGCAGGGTGAGCACATTTCCTGCGGGGACCCCGCTGTCCAGCAGCCCCCACCCTGCCGGGCTGTTTTCTTCCTGAGKTGAGAAAGTGAACGGCCTCGGGTAGCCCGCGGGAGGCACTCACGGTCACTGACCCGAGGGAAAACGAGCATCTGCAGCTTCCCCCAGGCTCCTCCAGCACAGCAGCGTGGTGGCTGTGGACAGAGTGCCTGCTGAGAGCTTAAACTGCTTTATAAATGAGCGGCTAATTGTTGGAAACAGAGCACACAAAGGCAGCAGGGGCTCGAGCAGCAGAACTCCCACCCCATCATCTCAGCTASCACAGCATCCCCCTGCCCTGGCTGGGACAGCTCTTCCCAGGGCAGCTGCAAAAAGCACGGGAATGCTTCAAAARGGTTTGAATTTGAGATGTTTTAACCATCTGACAGCTGTATTTTCTGCCCCACAACTCTCAGTTCAAAGGATATGGGCACAGTGGCCAGCACCAGGGGTAGAGGGAATCCTGCAGGCCCCAGGAGGGCACAAATACCTCTTTGCCAGGGCAGCAACTCACATCRGCATGGRGGGAAGGGAAAAYAGGCATTTTAACACAGGGATGCTTSTCACCAGTGYCCCAGGGTAGATAAAGGCAGAAARCCCAAGACCCCAGCCCCATTGTGCTGGTCCTGGTAGATCCAGTGCATTTACACCCTGTTAGAGGCCAGCTCCCCTGCCCAGCAGCACTGCAGAATCTGCTGTCAGCAGGCARCCCAGAGAAAAGGAGGACAGGGAACTGCCGGGCATTGACCTCCACGGGAACAGGAAGGCTGGAGACGTTCTGCCTACAATAGCAAAAGTGTGTGGAACACAGAGATGCTGTGAGCATCCTTGTCCTGGAGTAACCAGGCAGAGGCCAGGCCAGCAGGGACACCACAGCCCACCCTCCTCCCAGTGCAAGGTCAGGCTAGGACAAGTCAGGTCAGATTTAAAAGCCTAAGGAAAGGTTAATTTTGGCTAGCAGGAGACAGGACAGCCTTTAAACCCCAAGGAAAGTTAAACATCTGAGCTACAAAGGGGATGCTGGAAGATGTTTTGATAAACATTTGCTGTGTAAGGCTTTATGTGAMGGCCATGCATGCACACATGGACTCCTTACCTTGCTGTAACTGGGGTTGTTTTTCCCCACRTTGTCCAGGGCAGAGGTACAACCCAGTGCCATTAATCTTTGTGCTGCATTGACCGAAACATTCAGTGTTACCCTGCAGATGCTTCCTGAGAGAGCCTTCCAGGTACCCCGGCTGCACCCGGCAACAGGATGGGCTCCAGCAGCACTGCCAGCATTCCCACAGCAGGGCAGCCCTGGCATGGCAGGAAGGTCAGCCCAAGGACCCCTGCTCCTGGAAGTTTATAAATTTGAGAAATTCAAGTAAGATTTGTTATATAAACCAGTTAAATCAATTAAAGCCATGCCAACATTTGAAATCAGATGTCAAATGAAATTGGTACTACCCAAGTTACTCAAGAGGTCTCGAAATTTTAGAAAGCAAGAGTAACTTGGAATCTACAATCACACAATAAGGTAAGGGCTCTCCACCTCAAGCAATCTCCTTGGGTGATGGCCTGACCTCAGGAGAGGTTTCCCCACTGCAACTCCAAATTCTCTTGAAACTAACTCAATTCCTTCCCTTCTGTACCAGTATCATCCATAACAACCTCTAAAAAGAAAAAAAAAAAAAACTCATCTGGCCCTAAGTGAGCCCAGGCTTTTCACAGCTGAGGGTGCCCAGGGCAGCWGGGCTGGAGCTGGAAGTGCAGCCAGCTGCCTTTCTGTGGCACTGACAAATCTGGACTGAAAGAGCAGCAAATACCACTTTCAGTGCTACTATTAGAAACTGGGGAGGTTCTGCAGCACAGGTCACTGAGCAGGCACAAGACACAGACCCAGAAGGAACATTTCCCAGGGTCTGTCCACCCCTGCCAGCCTGGCAGCTGAACACGACCTCAAGCCTCTCATGGTGGGTTTGTGACCCTGCCATACACCAGAAYTGGTTTTCACCTCCATGATACCGTTCCATTTGATACTCACACAGTATTAAATACTAGCAGACATTTCAAGAGCTGTTCTTATGCAGCAGAAGGGCTGGAGGGAGGTGACAAARACGCAGTTGACATGTTTGGTAACACAGTGGGGGATGGCCTCTGAGGAGACACGGTTTGTGAGCACAGCTTTGAAAATCCCAGCAGCCTCACAGCTCAAAATGGATCACAGGACAGGACCAGAGGGAGCTGTCAGGATGTCCCTGGCTGCTGAGAACAGGGACAACAGGGACAACAGGCACGTGCATGAGTGAAACAGCTCTTCAGAGAAAAGGGGAAGCCACACACAAACAAACACGCCACCACCGCCAGCTTATCTGCTCAGCAGCAACCTCATCCTCACAAGATTCATGTTCCAGGAGCATACCTGAGGTGACAAACAGGATTTGAGTGGTTCCCTAAATAAGCAGCCTGTTTAGKAATTTCCACAACAAGAACAAAGGTGTCTGAGAACAAACAGATTGTGCATTTCTCCCCTGACTTGTTTTCCAGTGGGGATGGAGACCTGCTCTCACCCCGGCGCAGCTGCCAGAGTGTATCAGGGGACACGGCAGCAGAGGGACCGGCTTTATCCTGCTGCTCACTTGGCCACCCTGTGGACCTGCAGAGGACCTTCACTACCACACCCTGCCTGCTCTCGGAGCCCTGCACAGCCCGTGCTGACCCTGCAGGGTGCTGCAGCCTCCCTGCCCCAACACAGCCGCACAAAGCCCTTCTCACAAGCCTGCRGAGCTAAACCAGCAGCAGAATCACAGCTTGAAACGTGAGCCAAGGCAAACCCAGCCTCCTAAAGCCACAGCCTCAAGCCCCTTCTGGTCCCACGGACAGTCTTGCTTTTGCTCTTTCAGTCTTGCCCTGGAAGGTTCAAGGCTCATGTTTTCCTTTTGTCTGACCTGGATTCCTTCATCTTCAGGGCCATGCTCACTGTCACCCAGAGCTGGCATCCAGGCTCTATCCCCTTCCTTGCCATSCCTCCTTCCATACCTCACTGTTTACACTGACATCCCTCCAAGCTGAGCTGCCTCAGTTCCTTTCAATGCYCCAATCATCTCTGCTTGCTCCCAGGCTGTCTCTGGCAACCAGAGGCCTCTACGGGTCAGGGGGGCAGTGACAGGGACAGGGTCACCCAAACCCTCAACTCCCCATAACCCCAGCTGTGCTCAGAGCCCTCAGTCAGGCACTGTTCCCTCACATCCCAGTGCTCCTGCCTGGGTGCACCACTGGCAGCTGCCTCAGCAGGATTACACAGGATTTACTTCCACATTCTGTGTCCTTTGCTGCTGTCACGGCCCCCCCTCACCCCAATCAGAGATTTTGTGTTTCACTAAGCCATTAAGGAGATGCTCTCTAAGGTCCAGGACTCTCACTGCATCCCTGCAGAGGCATTAGCTACGCTTCATTAGTTTTCCAACTAGTTTTAAACCAATCTGCCTGCTCATGGGAGCAGCAAAAGCCACAAAACAACAGATGTTTTGCTGTCTCTAATAAATTCTCAGATTAGAGATTTCACAAGTAATCCAGCACTGTGTGCTCATTGCCTCAACCCCCCCAAACCATTTATTTCTGGCTGCCAGGAGCTGCCCTCTCCTGCTACGACTGAGCACAGGCACAGCTCAGTTGATCCAGGCACTTTGCCAAGACACCTGAGTGATGTCAGCGATAATTGCTACACCCTGAGGGAGAAAAATCCACAATCCACAATCCACAAAACACCCTTGATGTGGAACACGCCCAGCCAGCAGCTCAGGGTGCAGCTGCTGTGTGAGCTGCAGTGGGTGTCACCTGGCACCCACCCCGTGCCTACCAAAGGACACAGGGACACAGACTGTGAGGATGAAAAAGCCTGGGGATTCCTTTGTTCAGTGAGCACAATTCCCAGAGCAGCACCTGACTTCTCAGACCATTAGCAAGGCAAGAAAGAACAAGCACCTCCTCCAGGAACACCCTCAAAGGCTGATGCAAGATTTGGGGTAACAAAACTGACCTTCTCAAATTATGTCAATCTAAATATTTAAAAATTATTTTACTCATGTCCTACCCCTCCTCCAAGTCCTCAGCAAACTGAAGATATGGCAGAAAAAACAGCCTGGAAAAAAAATTGTTCAAATCAGAACCACCACCAGGATTAAGTCATTTCCACAAGGTACYACCAACAAACCATGTCCAACATCAGTCTGATGTCAAGTGGCAAGATCAAGCACTCTCTGTACCAACTGATGTGTGCTAGCCCTGCCAAGACACTCCTAAACACACTGTCCTGCCAAGTGCAGGCAGCAGAGGAAAAGCACAACAAGTTCCAGGAGTGGCAGCTGCTCCTCGACAGCACATTTCCAGCCAAGTTAAAACCCTGAGCCAAGACAGGGTGTTGCTCCACCAGGAGTCACAGGCAGGGTTTGAGGAGTCCAACTTTCCAAATACTCACAGAATTACCCATTTCAAGATGTCCAAGGCCTTTGTATCAGCATCTTTTCATATGCAAACCAACTCCAAGCTATCCAAGGCACTTTACCTGCTAAAGGCTGCTGAAGAACATAAATKAGGCAAGGAATTAAATTAATACCTTTTCCCTCATATCCCAATCCCATCATCGTGACTTTTCAATAAAAACCAGGCAAGAGCACACCCTGTGCTTTGCACAGGTACTGTCCTGATTGCTGTAGAGGATGTAAACAAATGTGGATATAAATGCCTGCAAGTTTTATTGCAATAACAGCCCTTAACCATATCAGAAATTARAGGGAACACAATGAAGTAATACAAGAGAGTTGCACTGGAGTGAGAATGCAAAGTTGAATACAGGAATTACACTGCTTTAACTTTGCATCYAAAAGCAGTGAAGAAGTTCACATTYTGCATAAAGTTTTTGTTAAATACATTTAGACTTGAACACCCTCTTCCCCCATGATTTGGCAGCAGGGCAGGGGGAATTAAGTCTTGAACTTAAACTATCTGAATTTGGCAACATGAAATGTAATCTGCAACTTCACCGAGGTAATTGCTTATCCAGGTCACTGTCTTGCAGTCCTCCACTTTGTCCAACAAGGAGATTGCACAACACATTCTTCATAGGAAAGTATTTACAAAGAAAATTTAAAATATTGTTGAAGCAATTGAACGATAGATCTTTCTTAAAAATCCGCTAATGCGTATCTAGCAATTTTTGAGATCCTACACTCAGTGTAATTAAAATAGCATTTGGAACATTCCAACAGGAATCACATTGCACAGAAGAAGCAATTTGCTTCCCTAACACTTTTGCACACCTGCTCAGAGCCTGTGCATTTAGTGCACAAGTCCACAATGCCAAGCCTCTACATAGATACCTAAAAATGCTATGGAGCAAAGTTCTTTGGAATGAGGAAAAGCATCTCAGTCTCTAGGCTGTAACGATGTAAGGCTTCTTGTAGCTTTATTTGCTTGGTCAGTGAAAGCCAGAAGAAGTGCCATCCTTTTCCATGTCTGCTCTGCAGTAGGATCTGGTTCTCTCATGTGTCCACTGTAGTTTCAGACAAGAAGATTGGTGACACATCAGTTGTGGGTCAGACCAGGCCCTTCTGGAAGGAGGGATGCAAAGAAAGTCTTGAAAAAAACCCACGCCGTGCTCGCAAATGAAGGGTTGGCCTGCTGCAGCTCTTGGAAAGCTTGTCCCTCGTCGGGAGGGGTCTCAGACCCATCTGCTCTGCCTGCATTTTCCCCCTGCTAAAATAAAGGATATTTGGTAAAGGAGAATTTCAGAAATGCATTAGAAAGATAAGGTGTCAAACAGTTTGTTTTTGTTGTCCAAAATTAATTATCTGAATATAAAATTCCTGCAAGTAGCGCCAGAAACAAAGTCAGAAAAACCAAGGTGCACTCTGGCAGTACTGGTTAACTCACACTGGGTGTGTACAAGAATATTGTCCAGGATGTTCATAAAGCACCAAAACAGCTGAATTAAGTATTTACAGCTAATTAACTTGCATTTACATCAGAACTGTCAGCTTGGATTCAAAGACTTAGCCTGCTTATAGACCCAGATCCTACAGAGGTGTAGTCTGAACCTCAGCTCCAGCCTGTGACAGACTCCTTCCCATTACAACTTCCTAAAGGACAGGAGCAAATGAAAGATAACATTATCCTGAAATATTTTGGAGAACAAAGAAATTTGCTACACCAATGGAGGACTCAGGTGGTGGTTATTCCCCCATGGAAGATCGTTTCTTGAAACTTCTGTAAGAGACTTTCTTTTTTACTACACATAATTAATAAACCAAAAGCAAAACTTCCCAGGGTTTAATGGTTTAAAAATACAGCAAGACAATACCTGTAAGTTATTGTTCTGGTCCTGRTTTAGAGCAGCTTGAGGAGGAACATTGCCTGGGAAAGGCTCAACTGGTCTTCGTCTAAATGGGAACCTTCCAGCATGGTGCCTGGGGARAGCAACAAATGAATTAATTAATTAATCCTGTTTCACAACAGCTGCACATCTGACTGCTCAGAGCTGCTGGCAACTAGCAACAGTAAAATTAAAATACATTTAATGGAACAAATAACCTTCACTTTCCAAGTCTGCATAGATTTTGGAAGAGCTGCTCCAGTTTTAACTCCTACAATTCAGAGACCTACATCACTTGCTCCCAGTGAYCAAAGAATTTTAGAAGACAGATAATCTTCCTCAGATAAGACATCCCAAATGTGACAGCTGAGGGTCCATTACCATCTGTGTTTTTATCTTCATTATATTCCCCCCACCCAGAGAGGTTCAAAGACAGTTCAGGACACTCCATTCAGTTCAGCCTGGTCTGCTCTCCAGAGGGGCAACACAGCAGAAAAAAAATGCAGGGATGCATGACTTGTTGAGACCCTCTTCCCAGACTTCAACCACTTGTTTCCCAACACAAAACTGTCATTTTCTACACAGAACCTGCAGGTCTGCTTGCCCTATGCTGCCAAGGTGCTGGAGCTTTATACCAGTGGCTATTTAAATTCCAAATAGTTTTCCATAATAGAAATCCAGCCACACCAGAAACTACAAAACCCCAGTGAGATCACCCACYATCAGCCACTTTYTTCATTTAATCCAGGCATAGGCATAATTTTCTATTTTCTAAATACTGAGTTATATCAGGGTAGCGGAGTGATTTGCCCTTTCCAGGTGCAAGAGTCCTATGAAGCAYAACTACCAGGGAGCTGAGCACAGCACAGAGCTCAGTACTTCAGTGAAACCCTTCTGAACAGCAAATATTAACACCATACACTTACAGATACATCAGAATAGTGCCACCCATAACGAGGAGGAATCTGCTGATACTGGAGTAGAAATAGACCATGTTGACAAAAACATATAACAGTGTTGCTGAGTAGAGCCAGTCCAACCAGTCTCGATTTCCACCCTCTTCATCYTCCTCCATGAGGGGACCCCCTTGGGCATTCATCCTCAAGTTCTGGTCAGCCACTGCRTTAACCTGAGCAGCAACATTCTGGTTTCCAGGCTGGTTTTGGGCAGGAAATGGGTCTGCAAGAGGAGCTGGAGGTGTCACCGGTGCCACTGGTATCTCCTGAGAACGTCGTGCATGGGATGGGTCAGCAGACGCAGCAGTAGAAGCCAAGCTGGAAGCAGAGAACAAAGTACAGAATGAAGCTTAGTCAAATCCGTTTACACTTTACACAGGCCCTGAAAATCTGTCTGTGAGTCAGATCACATACAAAAAGAAATCATCAAGTTTAGAGATTACAGAAGCATTAAAAACAATTTTTAGTTCTACCCAAAACATCTGTTTAGTGACTTCRAGTCAAACCAGGCACCTTTCCCTTTATTTACAATAATGTCAGTACTGCACAAAAAATATTTAGAGAAATCTGCAGGTAGTGTAAAAGCCCTCTGCAAGTGTCCACTTGACCTGTCACTGATCTCCAGCCAATGCTGTGTGCTTTGGGCAAGACTCAGAACCACTATCCCAAACAGCAAAAGAGCAGCTAAGTCAGAGGTAAATTCCCCCAACATTCAGCACAAGTTATGATGAAAAAGTCCCCAAGCACYATCGAAAGAGGAAGAATTGCCAGGAGCTCTCAGTTTCTACTTCCTAGTGGCAGTTTGGAACAGAACACTTACTATTGCATGTAATACTGTCTTGCATAAATCTGCTGGAACCAGGACATCTGAAGCATGCTGTAGGTTGTGTAAGCAGAGAAGCCAGGAGCCACAGTCTGGAAGGGACATGGAGCTGTTTCCAGCCTAGGTCAAAATTTGAACACATTTATTAGCAAACACCGGACAAACAGCAAGAGTAATTTATTACAGAACAACGTAAATAGCTTTTGTGTACTCAAACACARAAGTACTTGCTCCTTCTAGATTCCACCCTTCTACTTCTTTAAACATACGAATAAAGGGAAGATTTTCAAGTAACAGAGCAGTGCATTTTCCTTTAGATGCCACAACCCTGGAAGGTTAGACARAGAAACCTGATGTAGTGCAAGGTGTCCCTCATGCAGAGGGTTGGACTAGATGGCCTTTAAAGKTCTCTTCSAATCCAAATTATTCTATGTCCACTAAAGCTTTTATATAAAGCCTCATCATATACGACCCATGTTCTATGTACTTACAACAGTATACATGGCATAAGAAGCTGGCATCTAACATAAATATATCATTTAAAAAAATAAACTTAAAGATGTACATAAAATTGTATTTACCCATTACTGGCTTCTGCTGACAAGTGGCCACCTGAAGAGCTCCTTGATCTTCCACCATTTGGGGAAGACACAGATGGTTCCTGCCTGGTTCCTGATGGTAACTTGGGCTGGTCAGCTTTAACCTACACACAGCAAGGCAGCCATGAGATTTACTCAGGACACAACATACACTTCATGCAAAAAAGTTGCACCCCACAGAATATGCCCTTGTTGCAACACCTGCACAGCACCTCTCAGCGCTGCCCCTACTCTTGGGCACCATGCCATAAGCAATTCTATCAGTATTTTAAACCTCCTTGAAAAAAAAWTACTGGGATGCAAAACTGATTTGAGGTTACTCTTCTCTTTCACAAGATCTATACTGTATTTGTTACTTCTTACACATCCATTTAGTGTCCATCTTGTTATAAGAATAGAAAACAAAAAAGACACTTGGGCTTCTTACTACAGCAAAATTTGTACTTGCTTGAACAAATTGCTGTACAYAGAGTTCAAGAGCTGCTCTGTGCTGGTACATCTGTATCCAGCCAAAGCTGGCTCACATCTAGCAACCAGCAGGGTAAGCTTACAATGCCTATAAAGGGCAAAAGGAACACAYCTCTAGAAACCTTGCCCAGCCACTGTAAAGAAAAAATGGGTTTTGGCCATTTGTGGCCACTTGAACTTGAGACCAATGCATGCTCAGCTCAAGCACTAAGGCTGAGCCTGTGGAGAGGAAGCCAAAGATGAGTCAMTRATGGGAGCAGTTCAWGTATCTGCAGYTCCCAGCCTTCTTCCCTCCCCACACCCCACACMCAGATCAGAACACTTTCCCCAACTTCCCTCTTCTGACCACCAAGCTCAATCTGTCCAAGAGTGCCTGGGCCATAACAAGTCATTCTGTTCAAGAAAACTGAATTTACCAGACAGCATTTCTCCCCTGAGCAGCACAATTCAACTAGATCTGGCATTTCTTAACAAATGCTATGCAAATCTTTACTGATGAACTACAGAGGCAGTTTTTTCACTCAGCTTAATCCAAATACATTCTCACATTCCCAAATAAATTATCACAAAGTAATACTGCTGTTGCACTAATAGGGAAAACCTGCAGTAACAAGGAACTTCAAAACAGCCATTCAACACTTCTCATTTTTAGTTACAAGCCCACAATTCAGAGTAGCAAGTTAACTAATTACCTCAGATTTTGTTTCTTGCATATTTGCAGGAGTCTTGAAGCTGTACACCAAATGAAGAGCATGCAACTCCCCGTGCTGAAATGTAAGGGAAAATCTGTTAAAAAAAAATCACCTCCCTGGATATATTTCAGGATATCATAAAAGATATTTTTTGTACCTTTGGCAACAATTCTCCCAGACAGTGGTGATCAAGCAGCAGCTTCCCAGAATAAATCAGCTTTTGGTCCTCTTCAGGCTTTGAAGAAAGAAAACAAAGAATGGGATTAATTACTCTGCCAAGCATTAACCAAAACAACTTAGAGCTRATGGAGAGAGGTATGCAGCTGGGAACATCCCACACACTAAGGTGCAGAGGGAATTGTGCACATCTAAATTCAGCTGAAGCAATGAGAACAACTGAACCCCCAAGTGTGAGATTACTGAGATCTAAATTTGCAAGATACGAAGCCAGTTGYGCAAAGAACTTTGGTTTTTGTCAGGACTGTAAAAGAGGCAACATATAACGTTCATGTTGCTTAGAAACCRAGGTTTAGAGTTCCACCTGATCTGATCAGCAGCAGAGATGGCATCAGGTAAATCTGTTACACCCCATGCAATGAGACCCAGCTGCTCTTCATCGGGAGCTGTCCCACAGCAGCCAGTGGAAGCACATGGAGCCTGCTTTTGGGAAATCACCACACTCCCAGGGAAAGCACGGCAAAAGCMTGGGAATCAGGCCTTCTCGAAGGCAATTAGTGACAGAACAAGGGGAAACAGCCTAAAGTTTGCAGGGCGGGCTCAGGTGGGATATTCTGAAAAACTTCTTCACTGAAGGAATGGCTAAGCATCGGAATGGGCAACCCAGGGAAAGGGTGGTGTCACTATCCCTGGAACTCTTAAAAAAACATTAACACAGACATGGCATTTGACACTATGATTCAGTAGGGATAGCAGCACTTGGTCGAAGGTTGAACTCGACGATCCTGAAGGCCTTTTCCAAGTTTATTGTTTCTGTGAAGGCCACACAGAATSCGCCGGCGGGAGCAGCGGACACGGAGCGCAGCTGCTCCAGCAGCCCTCACGCGTCAGCTCCCGTGTCCCGCGGCTCAGGGGGAAGTCACACTTCTGCCTTTCAACCCCACAASCCCCGTCACCCCGCCGTGCACAGCGCTGAATCCCGTTCGACAAAAATAAGCCCTCAAATGCCCAGGAAGGGTTTTGCCCGCCCGCCGCCCGGCYGGGTGCGGTGCCCGGGCGCTGCTCCCCGATGCCAGCGGGCTCCCGCAGGTGCTGACGTCCCCAAACAGCCTCAGGACACGCCGTCCCGGGAGGGCGGTTAATGATTAACCGCGGCCGGGCCACAAACGAGTCCCAAAATAGCCCAAGCGCGCCCCAAGCGCGGCTGACGCAACCGGGACACTCCGGGGGACAGGTACCGGTCCGGGAGCTCCGTGAGAGCCCCACAACAGCTGCCGGCGTTGCCCCGCGGGGATTCAGCCCCCATCACCCACCCAGAGGGGCTGCGAGCAGAGACCCGCCCGGCGGCGCTGCGGGAAGGGGGGGATCGCGCACTCACCGGCGCGTCGGGCAGGAGCCGGCGSAGCTCGGTCTTGAGGCGGCGCACGGTCCAGGCGGGCTCGGCGCTGAGGCGRAGGTCGCGGTGCCGCTGTGCRGGGCTCCGGACCAGCAGCTCCAGCRGCTCCTCCATGGTGGGCGCAGGACGGGCGGTGATTGCAAAACCTTCCCGGAGAGAGCTTTATAGGGGCCCGCCCCGCCGCAGGGCCGCGGTGGCTGCGGCTGATTGGCCGCCACGGGAGAAGGGGCGGGGTCTGCCACGTGGGCCAATCGGAGGGGGCCTCGCATGAGGAGCCGTGAGGAAAGGGAGRCACTGATTGGGCGGCTCCGGGATTGGGGCGGGGCCATGCGGTCACCACGGCGACCGTGACCCGCCCCGCCCTGCCCCGCCCGGGCCGTGAGGGGCGGGGGCCATTGCCGGGCCGGTGTCGCTGTGCTCGCTCCTTCCCTCCTTCCCTCCTTCCCTCCTTCCCTCCTTCCCTCCTTCTCTTCTTCCCTTCTCCCCTTCTCCCCTTCTCCCCTTCTCTCCCCCGCATCACCTTCGGCATCAAAGGATCCCTTGCCTTCATTCTCCCCTCCCGCTGCCCACAGGAGCAGCGTAGCTCTGTGGAGCCCTGAACGTGCTGCATCCACAGCCTGATCCAGATGAAACACCCCCTTTTTTTCTACGGTTATTTTACCGGATCTCTGTTGTTACCTCAGCAGGTTTGCTGCGGGCTTTTTGTGGACAGGACAAACCATATTTGTGGGCGTGGCCAAAAGGAGTGTGCAGAGGTGCTGGGGAAAGTTAATAATTAATGCATTTTTTCTGACAAGAAAAAAAAGAAAAAGCCATTAAAAATGTGGACCAGCAGCTTCATGCCCGTCTGTGAGATGGGATCCAGCACCGGGAAAACCCGTGGTAATGATCCTGATGCACCAGGAGGGGGTTTGCGCGTCCTTCAAAACAAAACCGTAGGAACGTGAGAAGCCGGATTTATCTCTCGGCAYCAGGTATTTACTCGGCGTGTTTCAAGAGCTGCTCAGTGTTCTTTGGCAGCCAGACCTGTTGCCCAAAGGCACGGATGAGTCTGCAGCCAGGACCGGATTTTGCARCCAGCGAAGACACTCTGCCATGGGGATGCATCACCCCGCGGCTTCGCGGGGAAGAGCCGAGCCAAAGGGCAGCTCTGCCGTGGGAGCCGACAGAAAAACAAAAAAAAAAATCACCAAGAAACGAGCTGAGCCTGAGTCTGGTCCAGTGAACCCTCCACGGCTGCTAGAGGATGTCCTTGTGAGGACAGAGAATTGCATGGGAGCCCATTTCTCTATCACATCACATCGCACAGTGAGCACTGAGGCTGCGCTCCTGCCTRCTCTGTCCTTGCTGTCCCTGGGCGGGCTCAATGCCCAGGTGGGCTTTCCCTCCCCAGCCTCTGCTCTGTGTTCTGCCAAACCAGGGAGATGTTGCCAGAGCTGTTTGCTGCTCTTGTTCCGTCAGCACAGACCATGACCCCTGTCCCTCAGCTCCTAATGACAGTGGGGAAAGACGAGCACAGTGTCCAGGGCCACCTTTGCCGTTGTCCCCCATTAAGGTCAAGGTGACATTGCTGTTTGCTCGATCGCAGCCTTTGCTCAGAGCACCCAGAGGACTCCCGTGGGTGTCAGGGTCAGGGTAAGGCTGTGCAGCTGTTGGAGTGAAACCAGGATCTTGTACTCTGTGTTTTTTCTGGGACTCCCTGTGCTGTTGCTGACCCGTGAGGTGAGCAGCTGTAGCCACAGCGCTGATCCTGCCTTGAGCCCAAGCTCCTRTGCTTCTCTCCCGTCACAGATAAGAGGGGCAGAGGTCAGCTGAGGTGCTCACTGCCCATTCCTTGTCTGAGCCATTGCTGGGAAGAATGCCTGCTCACTGGACAAACCTACCTGAATCCTGGCTTGGAGCAGGGGCTGCAGGAATGACCTGAGGCATGTGAGTGCTAAACCTCGGCAGCCCTCTTTCATACCTGGGGGTGCTGGACACCCTGGAGAGCCAGGCCCTTGCTGCCCTCATCCATAACAGCCAAGAACTGAATCTGGAGTCAGTGGACATGTCTGGACATYAGGTAGCACATGCTCCAATTCCAAAGGCTGATGCAGAGCTCCTGGGACTGAGGCAAAACAAACACTTGCCCTGATAATGTCTGCTCAGCTTAGCTTGCTCTGTGGCAGCAGATAAGGGGACACAGCACCAAACAGAAGGTGTGACCATCACATCACCCCACTGTCCTGCTGAACAATTAACTCCGGTTGACCAAAATTGGAGATGAAGGGCTGCAAGCTGCTTTTGTCACCTGCGTAAAAATTAACCACGGTGTAAATCAGGATTATCTCGCTGACCTCAACACAATTACTCTGTTTAAAGAAATAAACAAAACCGGGGGGGCTGAGTGGGGTATTGCTGATGAGTTTACAGCTCTGTTTGTGGTCAGGCTGGTTTTCATGGTGTGGTAATCACTCGGCACAGCAGGAACAGCCGGCGGAGAATTTACCAGTACATGAGGAGATGCTGCATGATCTTGCAGCCTGCTGTGCTCCTTTGCTCACTCAGGCACAGTGACACAGGGGACAAGCCTGCCGGGACCCCACAGTCCTGATGCCGTGGGGATGCCAGGGTGTGATGCTATTTTGTTCTGTCCAAAGGTTGCTCCCTGGGCCAGGATAGGTCAAGGAYCAAAGGGCAACAGAGTCCAGACAAGCCAGGCTGATTCTCCGGACTTGGTTCAATATGTTTATTCTGTTGGATGCACTGTGCTCCTTAGGTATCTGGCATTAAAAACTGTTTTGTRATGCTGCTGTCCTGGCCCCTCCAGCTCCAAGATTCCTTGGAGTCCATGAACAGGAGTTTGGTCATTTTCTGGCGCTGGGGCTGGTGACCCTGGTGTCTGCAGGCAAGGGGCTCACAGCACGCTCTGGCATCACTGGCAGAGCTTCACCACAGCAGGGTCTGCAGGGAAGGGACTGTCTGGCTGTCCCTGAGTGTTTGTGTGCCTGAGCAGAGCCAGTTCYGCCAGAGAYACATCCYAAGGGCATCACCTGTGGACACAGCYCGGCAGCACCAAGGAGATGTGCTCTGGCTGCACGTCCTGGCAGCATGGTGTTGGACGGGCACGGAGAGCCTTTGCTGCACACCCGGTGAATTTGGGCAGTTTCGCTCCACTCACTCAGCTGTTTCACTGCTCAGTAAAGCAAATCATCCCCGAAACGATGAACCTCCCCTCGCCCACGCTGCTCCGGGGCAGCACAAAACTTTCCTGCCAGACAGGGGAGAAAAAACAGAACGAAAATGCAACCAGGAGGTGGAAAACGAAGGACACATCTGAAAAACATCCCTGCTACCAGGGATGCCTCTGCCAAAGGCCACCAAACCGCTGGCATCGTAAGTCCCCCGCCAGCATGGGGAAACGCCGGGATATTCCCGGGCGGGGCCTAAGCTTCCACCGGTGACACTCGCGGGGATTCCGTGCGGATGCTGGCAGCGTGCGGCAGCCCGGTGTCCCCAAAGAGCGGCCGCTGCTRCGTTTAATGTGTCGCTAATGAGGTTCCTGACAGCGATGGGATGCCCGAGGTTACCGGCGCGGTGCCCGGTGCCGTCCCGGCGGCCCGACGGAGAGCGCAGCCCTACTCGKGTGGAGCGGCGGGGCCGAGGTGGGGAGGATGAGGATGGGGACGGGCGTGGAGTCGGGGATGGGGACGGGGATGAGGATGGGGGTCCTGCCCCCCGCCCGTCCCCACCCCCGTTACCACGGCGACGTTGTCAGCAGCCGCCCGGCCACGCCCCCCGCCCCGCCAGCACCAATGGCGCGGCGGCGCCCGGCCTGCCCGCCGGTGACGTCATGGCCGGTGAAAATCCCCCGTGGCCGCGGGAGCGGCGGTGGCGGCGCGGCCCCGCGGCCCGGCCCGGCCCGCACCATGGCCAAGCACCACCGCACGCCGGCGCGCTCCGCCGAGCCCGTCATCGAGGTCAAGAGCAAGGTAAGCGCCCGCCGGGGACGGGGCCGGTGATGCCGATGCCGATGCCGGTGCCGATTCCGCCGGGTCACGACCGAGCGCGTCGCCCCCGCGTCGGGCAGCACACGTGGGGT
This sequence comes from Malurus melanocephalus, assembly GCF_030028575.1. Taxonomy (NCBI): domain Eukaryota; kingdom Metazoa; phylum Chordata; class Aves; order Passeriformes; family Maluridae; genus Malurus; species Malurus melanocephalus. The sequence goes on along the minus strand of NW_026623510.1, from coordinate 754,727 downwards.
GGCACCGCGCACCGGGGAGCGGCGCGGGAGCCAGGCCGTGCGGGTTCTGTTCTCCCCTGCGCTGCGGCAGCGCTGCCCGGAGCCTCCCCGAGCCCAGCCCGGCCCGGCGGCCGCGGCGTCCCGCCACCGTGGGCTCTACCGGGCCGCGGGCTCGCTCGGCGCGGCCGTGGGAACGCCGCGGCRGAGCGCTCGGCAGATGCGCAGGGCGCCGGTGCGCCGTGCCGRCAGCCCCGGTGTGCGGAGTGGCCCCGCCGCTGCGGGTGAGCTGGGCGTGCGGTCACTCCGGGGACACATCTCGCCCAGATGTGCGGTCACCCAGATGTGCGTGCTCGCCAAAGCATGCGCATCCCTGGCTATACCATCACCCAGATGTGCACCCCCAACAAGGGACGAGCCCCTGTCGGGCATCCAGATGTGCACACCTGCATGACTGTGCACTCGCCCAGATGCGGTCTCCCTCAGACGTGTTTCTCATCCAGATATGCGCTCACCTGGCACACCCTTGCCCAGATGTGTGCCCTCACCCAGATAGTCACCATTTTCCACCTGTGCCCACCCACCCATCCCTGTGCTCACCCAAATGTGTGCACTCCCTTTCTGCACCCTTATCCAGCTGTGCGCTCGCCCAGCTGTGCCAGTGCCTGCCCGGACCCCCGGCAGGGTGCAGGGTGCCCTCCTTCCCAGGACGTGGTGGCCACCGCCTGCCCCGACAGCCGGGGTGTGACACCCGCGGGCAGCGCGATCCTCGCAGTGTTCCTCAGCCTGTTCATAATTGGCTTCCCCTTGGTCGTGACGGAAGGAGGCATTAATTAGCGCTGTTGCTCACCAGGTGCTACGGCAGCGCCCGTGTCGCAGGGAAGGGCCTCCCGGCAGCACGGAGCCTGCCACGGCTGCTGGTACGGCCAGAGGGTCCTTCCTCTGCCGCGGGCCATCTCTCTGCCCCATCACTGCAGTGTTCGGGCAGGCAAACAGCTTCGTTCCTTTTACTTTGTTTTTGGGACGGGCTCTTCCTGACTGGCGCTGCTGCTTCGGTGCTGCCGGGTTCCCGAGCTGTCAGCACCAAAGCTCTGCGTGCCCTGGGGCAGCTCTCTGTGGTGCTCTGCCTGTATTTGTCCTGCCAGCCGGAGCCAGCCCTGCCCAAAGTCACCCTCTTTCCTCCTCTTCTTCATCCTCTGCAGTTCGACGCTGAATTTCGCCGCTTTGCCATGAAACGCTCCAGCGCCGGYAGCTTCCAGGATTTCTACCAGCTGCTGCAGACAGTGCACCAGATCCCGCGGGTGGACGTGCTCCTGGGCTACACGGACATCCACGGCGACCTCCTGCCCATCAACAACGATGACAACTACCACAAAGCCCTGTCCTCTGCCAACCCCCTCCTCAGGGTCATCATCCAGAAGAAGGGTAAGCAGGGCACTGGATCCGTCCTATTAAGAATGATGAGCCACATCCTGCAGTTCTGCTGGTTCCACCTTTGGATTGTGCCAGTGGGGGCATGGCTGGTCACATACCCTCCAGCCACTGCTTTGGTGGATGGATACAGAGATGGTGGCACTGGGAAGCTCCCAGAGCCCTGCCAGGGCTGTGGYACACACAGGGATTCTCCCCAGAGGGGCACCTGCCCCAGCCCAGCCCCTTGTGACCCGGTGAGCGAAGGCAGATCCTTGCAATTCACCCCTTTGAAGTCGTGTTTTCCAGCCAAGCTTGTGTGGGCTCCCAGATAACACCCGTGTTACTGCTGTGAGTGCTGTGCCAGCAACCCCATCCAGCTCCCTGCCCTGAGGAGGCAACAGCCATCATTTTGGCAGAGCTCTCAGGGTGCTGGGCACCGCTGTATTTTTGGTGTAGGGAAGAGGCTCGGTTCTCCCCTGGCAGTGCAGGGGATTGCCCTGGCCTTAGTGGCATATTCCCAGGGAGCCACTTTCTTGCACAGGTACACCTGATAGCAGCATCTTGGTGAGGATGAAAGCCTCCAAGTCACAAACACTCTGAGGATTTCTCCTCTTTGCAGGGAAAACAAGCCCATCCCCTTTCACTCAGTTTAGTAGCACCAAGGTTTTCTCTTTCATAGCATCATCAGTCAGCAGTTCACAGAGCCAGAACCTGACCCAGAGCCACAGTTTTCCCAGCACAGCACCCAGAGCGAGTCTGTGTTTCCAGCTCATGTTTGCAGCATGAAGTCTCCAGGCAAGGGGTGATGCCAGTGGCCAGCCCTGGCTGCTCTGCCAGTTTTTCCTGGGCTTTTGCATCAGGGTGGTATGGGATGCCCTGGACACGTGTTTCTTCTGTGGCCACGTGGTGTGGGGGCCGGCAGCAGTGACCCAGGCTGCTGGAGCCCGTGGTGTGCTCAGGGGCTGTCACTGCCAGCACTAAACCCTYCCCTGTTCCTGGCCCAATGCTCGGACCAGGCTGTGACACGGAGAGCTGGTGCAGGGGTGGGTGTGCCGGGGCTGCTGTGGGAGCATTGCTCCTGCTCCCAAGAGCCACGCTGTCTGCTGCTGGAAAAGCCTGYGAGGGCCCACAGCTGACTGTGCCGAGACAGCACAGTGTGGAGAGGGAGCAGGCACAGCCTGGCTCCATGGGCCGCGTGATAAAGGTGAGCAGGCAGCACCAGGGAGCCCCTGCACCTAAATGTGCCCACGGGAGAGGGGCCACAGGGCCAGCAGCACCACGGGGAGGTGTGCAGAGAGGCCAGGAGCAAGTCCTGGGTGAATCACAGCTAATTTARAATGGATCCAGGTCATCCCAAGGCTGGGCTGTCGTTGAACCGGTCTGGGTCGCTGAGGAATGTGGCTGCAGAGCCTCTCACACCGCTGGGTGCAGGGAGCTGTGCACACACACRGGTGTGCTCCTGTCAGTGGGCTCCACAGCAGCCAGTCCTGCCACAGCARGGCAAAAAGCAAAGGTGCAGCTGGGCTCCCCTCTGTGCCATCACCCTGTGGAGTGAAGCCATCCCTGCGGGGCAGTCTGGCTGGGACAAAGGCATTGTCCCTCCTTGGCTGGCCCAAGGCTCATGGGAACTGCAGGGAAAAGTGTGGGACATTGCCAGGGCCAYCATCGGGCTCATCCTTGGGGTGCTGGAGCTGTCTGGCCCAGCCACTCTGCGCCCCTTGGAGAGGAGCTGTGAGCTGAAATAGCTGTGGGAAAGCCTCCGCCGCCCTTCCCCGAGCTAAAAATATGCCAAGGCTGTGTGTGCAGGGAGATATTTATAATCCAGGAGCCCTGTCAGGCTGGCTTGGCTAGGGAGAAATCCCATGTCCCCTGGGCTTGGGGACATCCCCAGCAGCTCTGCAGCTGCAGCAGGGTCCAGATGCTGGTGGGGGACACAGTGAGGAATGTGCTGATCACGCAGCATCCAGATCTAGGCTCCCCACAGAAAGAGATGGGGAGAAACCAGAGAGGAACCACGGGATGGAACCCAGCACCTGGTGGAGGAGGGCAAAGGTGATGGGTCAGAGCTGGGCCCCAYGGAACAGCCCCAGGGCACAGTCCAGAAGGAGAGAGTCAAACTCTGTGTCACGGTGCCTGATGGTGGAATAAGAGACRCTGATGCAAATCACAGTCTGAGATATTCAGGGGCCCTGAGGATGCTGCAGCCCTGGGATGAATTTCCAGGAGGTGGGGAGTCTCTGTCCTTGGGGATGGCAGAGTTCTGTAGGACACAGTGATGACCATGACCAGCCCATGCCAGCAACAGCCCTGCTCTAGTGGGGCAGGGAACTCTAGCGCTGTCTCCTGGGGTTGGACTCACCCTAAAGGAGTTGGCTGCCACGACAGCACACTCATGAGGGGGGTCCTCTCTCCCAAAATCCAAATTGGGGCATGGCTGCAGCTCCCAGGCCATCAGGGCTGGCAGCTCTAGTGTTAAACTGCAGAGTTTGGCTTAAAGTGTGATTAAGGCTGAATCACTGCCTCGATCCCACTAATCCTGGCCTGTGTGCCTGTGTACGCTGGGTAATCCCAGGAGATGGGCCCCAGCGGAGACAGGCTGCAGGGAAAGCCAGGCTGATGATCTGGGGAGGAAAAGCCGGTGAGACCTGTGAGCAGAGCCCTTCTCCTGACCACTGCCCCAACCCCTGGGGCCCAGGATACGCATTTGCATCCCCAGCAGCTGCCGTGCCTGACCTGTGTCCTCCCTTGCTCCCTGCAGCCGAGTCCGAYGCCAGCGTCTTTGCCTCCAACTCCTTGCAGAGGAAGAAGAAGGGGCTGCTGCGCCCAGCACACTACAGGGCCAAGCCTCACCTCCTCATCGGGATGCCCCAGGACTTCCGCCAGATCTCCTCCATCATCGACGTGGACATCCTGCCCGAGACGCACCGGCGCGTGCGGCTGCACAAGCACGGCTCCGACAAACCGCTGGGCTTCTACATCCGCGACGGCGTCAGCGTGCGCGTGGCCCCGCAGGGCGTCGAGAAGGTGCCCGGCATCTTCATCTCCCGCCTGGTGAAGGGCGGCTTGGCCGAGAGCACGGGGCTGCTGGCGGTGAGCGACGAGATCCTGGAGGTGAACGGCATCGAYGTGGCCGGCAAGTCCCTGGACCAAGTGACGGACATGATGGTGGCCAACAGCCACAACCTCATCATCACGGTCAAGCCGGCCAACCAGCGCAACAACGTCATCCGCAGCAGCAAGGCCTCGGGCAGCTCCGGCATGTCCACGGACAGCACCCCCAGCCAACAGACCCCCAGCCCGGCCTCACAGTACCTGAGCAACTACAGCACGGCCGAGAGCGACGAGGAGGGYGACCTGGTCATCGAGAGCGACAGCGCGTCCCACTACATCCCCGGGGGCTGCCCCAACGGGGGTCCTGTGGACGGACCCCTCCGGAGGAGCCTGTCCCCACACAGCTCGCGGGGCTCCCTGCAGTCCCTGGGCAGCCACGATGGCAGCCCGGGCCGGGGCAGCGGACGGGAGGATGGCACCCTCCTCACCCTATAGCTGAGGGGGTCGGTGCCACTCGGTGGCCAGCTGGGTTTCTGGGTTTCTCATCCGAGCTGGATGTGGACACGGGGGTGATGATGCGGCCGGCGGGCAGGGGTGGAGAGGGGCTGCCCACTGCCCTCTCCCACCCCCYGCAACCCCGGGAGCCCCACTGCGGCGCCCACTCGAGCCGGGCACTGCCCCTGTGAGCCCCCTTGCCTCCCCTTCCAAGCAAGCGGGGGTTTTTAATTGTTTTATTGAAATATGCATCATTAATATATTGCAATGGACAGTAAAACCTTTTCTAGAAAGCGCCGTGCTTGTCCCTGGTTCGTGTCACCACTGGGAGGAAGGGCACAGCGGGTTGGTACCCCAGCCCTGTGCACGTAAGGCAGAGCCTGGGAGCAGTGACCTTGGTGCACCTTGTGGCTTTGGTGCTGTGCTGGGTGACCCCACCGAGACCCATCGTGCCTGCCCATGGCACATGTTCAGGAAGCTTTGGTGTGGTCTGATGCAATGAGCCTTGCTCAGCCCCCCCATTCCCACCTTGTCCCCACTGCAGTGCTCTCACCAGCGCAGGGGACACCGGTGTGGCAGCAGCACCTTGACTGTCACTCAGCCCTGCAAATGCTGCTGGGAATGATGCAGCCCCATCCTCCTGCAGCCCTGAGCTCAGGGCAGGGGTGTCCAAGCACAGGTACTGCAGTGCACACCACAGCCAGCTCAGAGCTGGTCACCTCTGCTGGAAAGGGGGAGCTGTGTCCCAATGTCTTTGCTGATCCCCAAGAACCAAAGCACAGGCAGCTCCCTGTGCTGCTGTACCCAAAATCCCACCAGCAGCCACACAGGAGCAGCAGGGCTGGATCAGCACCGAGGGCCTGGCTGTGTTTGCTCTCCTGCCTGTTTTGTCAAGGGCTTTATAAACCCAGGGACCTCTCAGTGGCCTGCTGCTAAGGGCATGTGGTGGGACTGGTGAGCAGGAAGACCTGCAGCTCTCAGGGTCTGAAAAGCCAGCTCCAACTCTCCATCCAGAGCCTCAGGCAGGGACAGCAGCGAGGGCTAAGGACACTCATGGCACACAGCCAGGGCCCAGACAGACCAGAGAGCAGATCTGGCAGCAGGGCTGGTTAGCCCAGGCWTGTTTGGGGCTGTGCCCATGCCCCCAGTCACTCTCGTCCAGCCGGCTMAGCCTGGCTGTGGGGTTTGCCCTGAGGTGGCCCCAGGGGCACATGAGGTGATTTCCCAGCTGGCATCTCACCTCCTCCACTTCTCGAGTGCCAAAAGTTTCCCTGGTCCTTGGCAGCAGCGTCAGCCTGGCATCCCAGGGCACTGCAGTGTGCCAGGTGGCACAGGCAGGGCTGGAACACTTCACAACATCCCCACCCCACAAAATCCTGCCGAGGATGGAGCAAGCCCTGCAATMAGGCAGCTGCTTGGGGGATCCATGCACAGTATCCCCACCCTGTGTAGCAAAAGGAGACAGAGCAATGGCACAAGCTGCAATAAGGGAAAACTTGATGGGATGTCAGGGGAAGAAGGGTTCCCCCTGAGGGCAGCACTGTCTGGAAACAGCCCCAGCCAAGGTAATCGGGACAACTCCATCCTTGGAGATTCCCCTAATTCAGCTGGATATGGCTCCAAGCTGCAGCACTGTGTCTCCACTGAGCAGGAGATGCACCAAACCTTCCAATGATCCCTTACAGCTTAAATTTTCCTTTGCTTCATGCAGCAGGATCCCTGCAAAGGTCTGCACAGGTATCTCTGCRTGGCATCTGAAGGTAAGGAAGCAGCAAGCTCACCTCCAGGATGGCACCTGTCCTGCCAACATGTGGATGGAGATCCAGCAGGATTGTGCACATCTCCACTCCACGTTCACCAGAGTGAACCAGAGTCCCAGCACCCAGCCCCTGTCTGCCCCGTGCTGGTGCTGCTGGTTCCTGCTGCCCACACCACCCCTCAGGCCCTGCTGGGCCCACTGTGAGCTGCACATGCACTGCAAGATGGAAATGATGCTTTATTGGAACATCTCCTGCCCCACAGACTACACAGGCTTCTTCCAAACATCTCACCAGACCTCCCTGACAGCCCAGCCCTTCCCTGGGCAGAAAACATTGAGCTCTGTGCTTCATCCTTGTCCCCAAGCTGTCCCCTGAGCCCTCAGGTGCTCAGGATCAGCCATGAACATGGTCCAGCTCAGGAGAAAGAGGGTGACAAGAAATATTACAGGGAGCAGCACAAGATACCTCCTACCGATTTCTAGAAGTAAGAAAAAAGGGAAAATAAGAGGTGATGCCACAAATCCAGAGCAGAGAGCTGCTCTCTGTAAGAACCCAAGCAGCACAGACAACTGCTCTCAAGMCCACTGAGCAGGGCCCTTTATTAGGGCATCTCCCTCCCTTTTCTGTGGACAAGACACAGCACTGAAAGGTGAGAAAGAGATGCCAGCTGCATGGGTCCAAGATCTGGAACTCTGCTTCCTCTCCTTCTCTCCCACAGTGACATCCGTTCCTGCCCAGCAACGAAGGATGTCCAGGCAGAGCAGCACAGCACACCCAGCCCCAGCTCAGGAGTCCAGCTTGATGAAAACCTTGGGCCTTGAGAAAATTTTGATTGCTTCTTCTATCTGGGAGAGCTTCCTCTCGAGCTCTACCCGCCTCTTCTGCAACTTGAGGCTGTCTCCCCGCATTGGCAGCAGAACCAGGTCCTTTATCAGCTGCTCCTGGCCTGTGAAAAGAGAAAAAAACAAGTTGTGTAAGTTGAAGAGCAAAGAAATCCATCCTTTTTCTAGTGCTTTTACCATGAATATGATGGCAGCACTGGAACAGGATCCTAGAATCCCTTTCAAAGCTTAGTTGGATGAGGCCCCGAGGGACCTGCTCCAGCTTTGAAGAACCATGGATTGAAGAGAGACCTCTGAAGGTCCCTTCCAACCAAAATCTTTCTACATTTTAGGAGCAATAGCAACCTCAGACAAATCTGCTCCAGAGAGCCAGTCCTGTATCCTGCAGGACATCGATTGCTCTTTCCATGCACACAATTCACATCCTGCCTACATATGCCTTAACCCAGGCAACTCTCCAAGTGGCAGGAATCTGTGCCCCCATGTCTCTTCTCCCTTATCCTGCCGAGGATCGCCTCTTTGAGCTGGAATCCCCGTTTCCTTTCCTCTTACTCTGCATCAGGCTGCYGAGGGTGTCCAGCCGCTGGCTCTCGGGCATCATGGTGTGACCGGGAGGAGTGTCGGGGTCTGGCAGGTTCCGCAGCCGCTCCTCCATCTGCCTGCGCCACAGCTCCTTCCTGTCCAGCAGGCTGCCAGGAGGGCAAAGGAGAGCAGGGGTCAGCACATCTGGCAGGAGGGGTGGCCCAGGAGCACAGGGAGAGGTCAGGAATGCACCCTACAAACCCTGCCAGGCTCGGTGTCACTGGGATCACAGGGACACACACACTGGCACACCCTCATCATGGGGGATTCACMGTTTAACCCACGTGTGTAGATGAGCAAATGTGCTCCACACGCACCAAAGGGCAGCTGGGGAGATGCACTCAGGCCAGCGTGTGCTCCTTGGTGACAAGGGCTGCTGCTCCTCGTTTCTGGCTCACTGAGTCCTTGACACACCATCTGTGGGCCAGTGGCAGAGTGAAATCAGAGCAGCTCATGGTCAGGGATGTCATGGGGTTAAAGGATCTGCATCATGGTCATTCCTACGATAGGGTCACCCAGGAACTGTTTTCCACACAGAACCCCAAAGTGCGCAGCACTAGCTGGATGTTCCTCAGACTCCTGGTCCAAGGCAGGATGAACACCTGTGAGGCAGAGCGAGCTCTCTGCCTCCTCAAAACCAGACCTTTCAATACCAAAGCCACATCCCATGGAGCAAAGCTTCCAAAGGGGCAGGAGCACAGTTATCAAGGCACATGGAGCATCCCCATGTGAACACCACTGTACAACAGCAAGCAAGGGAGGCAGGGATAAAACTCCCTCTGAGCCCTGCCACACTGGGCACACTGGGATGCTGGTTCCATCAAAAAGCAGCAGGGACAGCGTTCACTCCCCAGGTCAGCACACTGCACTGCTGCCTCTGTGCACGGCCCATCTCCCCGGGCAGAAGCAATCAAAGCTGGCACAGTCTCAGGAGCAGACAGGGGCATACATACTACTGGGGGACGTGGCCCTTCTGCTTGGCATTGTACTCCTCCTGCTCACGGTGCTTCTGCTCCAGCAGCTCTGCCAGCGCCTGCAGGGACTGCGAGCGGCGCAGCGGGGCCCGCTTGGCGGTGCAGGCGTTGTGCCTGATGAAGTCAATGCTCCTGCCCTCCACCTGCATCTGGGAAACAGAGAGCAAGGCATGGAGGGCAGGCTGGGAACGTGCACACGAGGGGAAAAGCAAAGAGGCACCACACAGGATGCTGAATTGTGTAACAGCAGGACAGGGAGAGCCTCGGCACAGCCCGTCTTAGCTGTACACAGGCAGGAGCTATGGCCATGTTTTGAGAAGGCAGGCACCAAAAGCCAAGCTGAAACCTGGCATCTTTAAGGTCACCAAGATGACCATATGCCTTAAAAGCCAGAAGGATGGTAAAAAAACCAGCTTGACATAGTCCCCATGGCTCCTATTGGTGCATTTTGAGGGCAGAGGAAAAACAGGCTGGGTCCTCACGAGGAAGGGAAATGCAACTGGCAGAGCAGGAACTTTGCTGATCCTTGGGGCATTTCCCCAGAGACAGCATCTCCACCACAGCTCCTCTGCTGGATAAAACAGGGGAGAAGGTGGCTGTGTTGCATTTAAGGTTTTCCTCCTTTGGAGATCATGTCCTGTTTAATTAAGTCATTCATGGCATTTAGGAACCAACAAACTGACAACCTCACACTTGCCAAGGGAAAAGGACATGACTCATGGAGCTGTTCAAGACCTCCCAAACAGACTACTTGAAAGGTTTAACTATTAATGATGATTTAATTCTCCTTACTAAAACACACACCCATTTCCCAAATTTTTATCTAACATCCAGAAGCCACAGTTTCTTTGATTRCAGTGGGAACAGCCTCCAAATCCCMAAGACCTMCTGCAAAGTGCTTGGAAGAGCAGATTTGAGATCGCTGGCATGAGGAGGTGGAATTTCCAAAGGGAACTTCATAATCTCTTTAACTACAAGTGAGGATGAAGTCAGAAGGCAGCATTAGCAATCCCTGAACACCCATCTCAGCATCCCAGTGACCAAAACCCTGCTCCTTCCCTTCAGACAGGAACATTTATTTTTTAACATGTATTTACAGATCTGCCCACTCATGCAGCACATCTGACCCAACACTTTAGAAGACCACACGAAGAGCTCAAGGCAGGAGCCATGGATGAGTGCCAGAAATCCCTGGGATGGATGCAGTTAAAGTGTAACTCACSTTGGTTTCAGCACCCTGTGGAGCCYCTGTGTCTGCTCCTTTTGCTCTGACAGGCCTTGGGGACGGTGGTCTGCATGGCTTGATCCCAGAGCCACAGCGAGAATACGCCCTCAGGAAATTCACAGCCTCGGGATTTGGAGCTGGGGAGGTCTCCTGGGAAAAGCAAAAGAAGATCCACTATTGGAGGGAGGCTGGAGCAAAGAGAAACCCTCCCAGCCAAATTTGGGTGGTCAACCATGAGCTCAGCCATGCATTTCCAGCCAGCACACAACAGCACACGCTTTTTGCCATGAGCTGGAAGAAGTTCTTGGGGGAAGACAATCTGTAGTCAGCCAGCAAAAGCCACAGACAGCGACAGATCAGGACCTGGCAACTGAACTTGGCAAAGGATCACTATGAAATGGGGGGGAATCTGCAGGAACACATTTGGATCAAACAGGCAGGCACGAAGCTGCCTGCTGAGGTGATGTTCTTGTGCTGCTCTGCTCAGCACCTCAAATCTGTGGTTGTATCACTCTGGAAAGAAAAAGGAGCAGAGAGTAAAGGTGGAATTGCATCTGAGGGGCATCTTCAGTGGCTGTGGTTAGCAAAGATGCAGGGTGACAGTAGTTGATGTCTGGGATTATCTCAGACTGTCCTGTTGCAAACAAACCCTGAAAATGGAAAGTTGTCACTGTGGCAAGGGGTGACCTTACAATAAATGCAGCTAGGGCACTGCTCTGCTCTTGGCAGGGATGGGAACTGCACAGGGCAGCCCCAAATCTCTGCCCAAGGACTCAGCTGAACTGCAGCTCCCTGGGGAAGATTCCCTCTTGCCTGGCCAGACCTACAGACCGATGGTGGGACTGGGCAGCCACATGGGTGGGTTTGGTGTAAGGAGCAGGGTATGGGATGGCTTCACCACTGCTCAGACTGTTCATGCTCCAAAGATGATCAGCCTTGTTTCAGCAGGGAATGGTAGGTTAAGGAGAAGTGCCTTTAGCTCCACCAGTTGGCTCCAAGTTGAGTCTGTGACCCCAGGAGCACAGAGCACACTGCACCCCATCTCCCTCCCTGGGAGCACTGGGACTGCCAGAGCCCTTTCCAAGGCAACTGCTGCAGTTAACAGCCTCAGGGACAGAGGAGAGAAAAGAAACTCTGCATTAGTCATCAACATCCAGCAGAATCAGCTGAAACTGAGCAGCAGCAACAGCTCCACAGAAGATGGAGATCCTTCACAGGGAACACCTCAGCTCCAGGAGAGCCTCAGCAACAGTTAAAGCATCGTGAGTCAGTGCCAGGGCCTCTCTGGAGGAATACACAGAGCACAAGTAACACACCACGCAGAAACTGCCTGCGCAGAGACCACCCCCTTCCCCCAAAACAAAGGAAGGAATGAGCTCAATCTTCCTCTAATTTGTCAAACAAGAGCGTAGGCTTGTGYTCTTGAAGCACTCGTGGGTTTGCTCCCATGTGTGGAAGGGTCACAAACATCAGAGAGGTTGGTGACACACCAGGAAGAAGGGACACAGCACTTGGAACCACTGGCTTGGGAATCATCTTGCCAATTTTTGCAGTTGTTATCAATACACATTGTTTTAGCATCAAAAGCTGGCCACAGATGAAAGGGAAGCAGTTCAGAGATGAGGAGGAACTTGCAGGCTCCATCTCAGCACCCTGACAGGCTGTGCTGATCTCTGAGSCTGGAGATGTCTGTGTGCCCTCACTGGGCAGTGGTTATTCACCAGGACAATCACCTGGAGAAGAATGTGTGGATACACACTGCCCACTGGGTATCCACAGGGTGGGAAGAGCTGCACTGAGGCTCAATGCCTCCTGCAGATCCACCTCTGAAAACCACAATTTGTGGGGTAAAATGCCACAGCCTTTGGGCACAGAGAAGCACTGCCCCAAACACAGGGAARCAGAAAAGCCAGACAGGAGCATCCCTTGGCAGGAAATATGGCTACGAGGGGGAAGCAGGACAGAGGTTATTGCCCCAAACCACTCACAGCCCCACTGCCACATCTGCCCCTTGTGCCTCAGCACTGAGGTGCCCCCAGATCCTGCAGGGTCCTGGACTCCTCTGTATCCACTGTCCACCATCCCTCGTGGCTGAGCCACATCCCAAGGCTGGAGAGCTCAAGAGCTCCATAGGTACCAACCTGCAGCTTGGCCTTCACCTTTGACTCCACATTTTCATATTTCTGGGACTTCCACAGAGCTTTCACAGGCTTGGGCTGGCTGTGCTCTTGGGCTCGCTCCCTCTCTTTGCACTTCTTCTGGATCTCCCTTATCCGCCTCACATTTTCCTTCTCGTAGTCCTTGGCCTCTTTCCCTGCACAGCAAGGGGAGACACAGCTTCACCTCCCAGACACTGCCATGGGGTGCAGGCTCTTGGAGCACTGGCACCAGAGCCCACAGCTGTTCCAAAGCTGGTCCAACAGCCCAGAGAGCCAGCAAGCTCTCCCTTTTCCTGCAGACCAGACCATCTCTGCATCCTGCCCATGTCAGATGCACATTCCCAGAGTGACTCTGTGCCCAGATGAGCATCAGCACAGGYTGTGCATGCTGATGGTGTTCACAGATTCCCTTGCTCTCCACCTCTCCCAGTTTATGCCAGACAAGCTATGCAGCATCTCTCAAGAGCAAGATCAATTCCCAGTTCAGTTCCCATGGTGTTTCTGAAGTGGAGAGGGYTGGAGAGCTGCAGAGCCTTGAACTTGTGCTGCTCCTGGTTTCAGGGTCAGCCATTGTCCCACATTCAAGTGGACAGAATCAAGATTATAAATGATGGGTTTTTATGGATTGTTTTTGAATCAAAAATTATCCTTCCTTGGGCTCCCCAAGACAGGGAATATCTCAGCTGACACAACCAGACCCTCGTCCAATACCCCCTGCTTGGACACAGCAGTGGCATCCACCACACGGGCACCAGGCTCAGGGCAATGCCAGCACATGAAGTGAATTAAAATAACACACAGAGCTCAACTTTACCTCCTTCCCGGACCTCTGAATGTATACTGGTGATATCCCTGGAGAAGGGAACATCTTTTGCAACGATGTTCTCATATCCACGTACACAGACACTCCTCCCAAATCCTGCCTGGCTTCACCAGCAAGGAACTTGCCATGTTAAATGCCCTCAATACATTATGGTTTAACTTAGTTCATATATAAGCCTGACTATAAAGAAGTCCAAATTTTTTATACCTTTTTACAAGTCCCTCTTCCCATTCTAAACCTGAGACTGGAGGCAGGGAGCCCAAAACATCACTGGCTCAGCACAGGTGACTCCACTGGCCAAAAGCTGGAGATGGGGTGACCAGCCCTGTGCAGCTCAAGCTCTCCTCAGGCAGCAGATCCTGGCAATCCACCCCAAATCCCCAAAGCTTCACCCCTGGCCCCAAAGGTAACTCAGGCCAGCAGTGACTTGGCTCTACTTACTCTTGACTGGCAGCCCCCCATCAAGGGAGATGCCTTCGAGCTGCAGCAAGAGGCTGAGTGTCCCTTTCTGTCCCTTCTCCAGGAAATCCCTTCCACTGGGGCGAATGCGAGGGGCTGCCTGGGCCTGGCGGGCACTGCCCAAAGCARAGTGTGGCTTGGGAACTGGGTCCAGGGGGCCAGAGGTCAAATACAGCTTCTGAGCATTTCCTTCCAGCCTCCCTCGAGCTGCAGAGAAAGAAAAAGGAGAACTCTGTCAGGAAATTATCTTACCTCAGTTTTCTTACCTCAGTTTTTTCCCTTCCCACAGCCCACAATATAAAGATACCCTTATGCTTTCCCATCTTTCAGCCAGTACAGACCACTTTAGGATCACCATCAGAAGCACCTTCATCAGTGTGAATAGAGACTGTCAAGCACACCAAGGGATAAGGACATCAAGCTGTTCACACAAAAGCACAAACCCCCAGATCTGTAACAAGCACCACAGACTCACCTGAGAAAGGGTGATTGTAATACTCTGGAAACAGTGTTGGGTCTGGAGGAATAGGTCCAGAAATCCTGGATGGYCCTTCACACATCCTGCCACACGTCACTCTGCCACAGAAACCAACCAGCACTGAGAACAGAAATGAGCAGAGCTCACTTTTCAGAGCCACTGAAAAGCTGTATTTTATATATTTATATAGATATATGCATAAGGGAATTTCTGACCTTCATTAGAGAGCTCACCCACAGCTACAGAGATGTCCTGCAGGTAGAAACCACCCCAAATTGAACTTCATGCAGGTGAAACAAGGGATCCAGCAGCACTGTCCCTAGTGTGGGTCTAATCAGTGTTTTTACCAGTGCTGAACATGTCCACAGTTGCTATAATATTGGTACCTTGATACAAAAAAATCTTTCCTGGCTTTGTTCTGCCACATGGAAACATTTAATGCAGACACTGAAGGAGTGAACAGAAAACACAAGGTAGGTGGCCATCATCTGACAGGTACTAGCCCGAGATCCGAATTATTTTCTACCTTGGGCTCCAAACACAACCTGKCCAGAGGAAGCTGAAGCTGCTGCCCCACATGGCCATATCCTCCATGTGAACACACCGGTGCTGTCACCACCCCTAAACAGGCTGGGGCTGACTCTCAGAAGGACAAACACTTCACAAAAAGACAAAACACTTCACTACAGGATCATGCAAGAGCAGACACCGGATTTCTGGGGAAGAGCCCAGATGGTTTCTCAGGTCTTGGGGAGAACAAAGTTATTTGCTTAGAAAAACATCTTTTTTTTTTTTTTTTTCATTTCTCAGGTACTTTTCAAAGCAGCATAGACCCACAAGTCCCTGCCCTGGCCCACACAGGTCCCTGTTGCCTCCCATGACAGAAGCACAGACCCTTCCAGCAGGAAGGGACAGGAGCAGCCAGCATCAATTTCCCTGCACTGTTCACCAAGATCCCCTGGACAGCATTTTTATGCCTCCAAGAAACCTGAGGGACTTTTCTCCCTGCTCAGAACACAAGGATGCAGGATGCCACACCAGCAGGCACAGACTGCTGGCCAGCTCTCAGCAGATGCCACAAGAGCCTCACACCACAATTCTGACAGGCGCCAGGACAGCTCGGCTGGAGTCAATGCTGCAAGAGCTGGGGCTACAACCCGCACTCCCTGACTCCTGAGGCAGTAATTTAAACATTTCTGAGACAACTYGATGGGAAGAACCCCTTTCAGGATCCTCGGCATGCCCGCACTGACGGGACGCAGCATCTGCAGTTTAATTTATAAACCAATAAACGATCAGTGCAAGGATGAGCGAGTCTGAGTCATAGCAACTAATGCACTGCAGTCTTCCTTGCTAAATCACCCCTGTTGACATGAGACCCATTAGCAAAATGCTGTTATTCATCTCCTGGACACAACAGCAGAGGCAATGTAAGCAGTGCTGACTGCTGCACACCAGCATGCATGTGCAGCCTGYAGCCAGCTGCTCTGGAAAAGCTATTTCTGAAAAGCAGGCACAGACTCTCAGCCAGAGATAAAAGGATGCTGGCTTGGTATTATTTAATCTCCTTGATAGTGGATCCTACTAAGCCAGAACAGGCTCTCTTATTCTAGAGAGAAAAAAAAAAAAAACAAGCGTTCACCATGAGATCACTCCAGAAGAGCTACCGGCTTTGAAATGCACATCTGATCTTGATCTGAACTCGAGTCCCAACCCAGTGATTTACACGCAAAATGACAGGCTGAAATCAAGACCTGYAACAGAGCAGACAATTATTGCGGGGGATTGAAGGAGGAAAGGCAAGGTGATGGGAGGCGGGGGATGGAAGGCTGGTTTTATACCTTCACATCCCAACTGCACCCTGCCCTGCTGCAGGGAATTTGCAAATGACACCCACTCCCTGATTTGCAAGTCACATCACCTCTGGCTTGGGATCCTGCAAGATCAGACAACCTCATTACACCAGGGAGCATCTGGCCTGTGCAGGTACCTGAGGGACAAATGCCCCAGCAGCAGTCTCCCAGCCCMGGGAAGCAGCTGCCAAACCTCAGTTACCAACCACTGGTACAGCCTTCAGAGCTGCTGCTCTGCTCCTGCTGRCCACAGGCCTATCTGGGGGACACAAGTGAGAGACCCTCATGGCCCACTCCTGCCAAAAGGGGATGTGTGACCTCCTGTGCTGCCATTCCCAGTTGCTTCGTTTCTTGGGACAGCTTTGCAGCACAACCAGTCCAGTGCTGAGCCAATTCCACTCACCACCCCTGCATCAAACAAGTCCACTTCYTTCACTGAGCTCATTTTCTGCTTTTGTCCAAAAGGAACCAGCTTTTACCTACAGAGAGGGATCAGAGAAGCACTGGAGCAAGCTCCAGGGAAACACAGTGGGTGCACATACTTATGAACATGATGTAGAGGGATAAGGGAACAGGGTCAGTCCTCTTGGCAGTGCCCTGAGCACCCAGAAAGCATCTCCTCTATCACATCACAWACCTAAACATCAACCTAAGCAGTGCCCGACCTGCTGCCACCACACAGACACCATCTCTGCATTCACAGGCTGTGAGATACAGGCACACTCTGCAAAACTCTGAATGAGTCCAGGCAAACAGATGTATGTGTGCAGCTGCTCTCTGTTCTTCCACCCTGCCAGCCTGCAGACTCCCCAGGAGAGTCACAGCTCCCAGGCACCCYGTGCTGCTACAGGAGACACAGGGCAGTTGCTGGAGTAACCCAACAACTCCAGCAYTGCTCAGTCACCCTAGAGGGCTGCTCTCTTCAGCAGAACCAGGGCTTTGTGCTGGCCTAGGTGCCAAGCAATGCAGCTCCAGCCCTCTTTCCCTCACAGAGTATCTGTAAGTTTAATAACCATTAACTCGACTCTCTGTGACCTCTGCTGCAGCTGACCAAGTGGTAAAAATGGTACTTATAACCCTGGTGAACTGAGCCCTTTCAGAGCCTDTAAGAACCACAGCTTCCTTTTGTGGCCTGTTTTTGGCATGGTAGTTAAGGCAACTGCAAAACACGGGAACAGACAAGCCTCAGGCAGGTGTATTTCACAGCCTTGAAACCGCTGCATATGATGTGAAGCAATACCTTTTCCTCACAGATAATATTTTCACTGGGCCTGGATCCCTGGCCAGGAAGCTGCTACCACACACAGAGCTGACGCCAGCCCAGCTTCTTGCCTTCRTGAGCCAATCTCCGCAAAAACCATGGGAAAAAACATCCCACGGTTGTGATAAGCTGTGATAAGCAGAGCAAGTCATCTGCAGCAAATCAAAGGGCTAATCTCCGTGCAGCTGGTCCTGTATGTWTGATTCCTTCCTCAACAGTTTTAGCTGAAATGGAAAGTCACATCAGGATAACTTCCATGCCCGAGGCTTCACCAAAACAGTGAGATACCTGGATCTGTGACCGTTCCTCCTGAAGAACTGGGGGTCGGGAATTGAGGTCAATGTGCTGTGAAACTMCCCAGTGGTTTTTGTCCCTGCCTAAGCCTTCTCCTTGCTGACTGCTATAGAAGAGATTAATATTCTCTTTTCAATACTATTCCCCACACAGGTTTCCTCAGGTCTCACCAGCTCTTAACCACCCACCAGTCTCAAAAAAACAATTTTTCTTTCGTCTCTCTGAAAACAGAGGGACAGCTACAGCCAAGTGCAATACTGCTATTAGCATGTTGAACATGTTTTCTGTGAGCTGGTGTCTACCAATAGTTCTTTAGGAATAAAGCCAGGCTGGATAGCCGGCCCAGGGAGCCAGACGTGTGTCCTGCAGGAGCTGGGGCAGGAGCCGAAGATGGACAGAATCTGATGTGGGTGTTACAGAGCTGCAGCCCAGACTTCTCTACGGGGCAAGGGCAGATGACGACACGGAGACCCCATCTCAACGCGTGGGATTCCTCTCGCATGTAAGGACGAGCTCCGTGCTGAGCCTGGAGTTAGCGAGGCAGCCCCCAACTCCTCCGGCCGGGCTGGCACGGGAACCAGCTGGCACCAGCCCTGCCTGGGGACACGTGTTGAGTGCCGGCACCGCGCTGAGAGACAGCGGGCACGGCCGGGGACGGGACACCGCCGGGGAACGAACACCACCGGGGACCGGACACCACCGGGGACGGGACACCGCCGGGGAACGAACACCACCGGGGACGGGACACCCCTGCGGGACCTTCCTGTCTCCCTTGGCCCGGGGAGAGCGGTTCGGGGGGCTCTGCCAGCAGCACGGGGTGGCCGGGCCGGCCGGGGCCCCGCAGCCTCCCCCGCGGGCCCTGCCCCTGCCCCGGGCCCGGCGCTTCCCGGCCCGGTTCCCCGCCGCCCCCGAGCCCCGGCGGGCTGCCCCGAGAGGACTCACCGAGGRAGGCCGCGGAGAAGCGCTCCCGGCCGGGCCGGGCTGGGCTGGGCCCASCCGCCGGTAGCCGAGAGCCCGGCCCGGCCCCGCCGCTCCCCGGCAACGGCCGCTTCCGCCGGGATGGGCGGGCCCGGCCCGGAGCGCCCCAGCGCTGCTCCCTCTGCTCTCTCTGCTCCCTCCCGCCGGCTGTGCCCGGGCACACACTGACCCCCGAGCCGGCCCCGGTCCCTAAACCCATCTGCGCTAGASAAACGGGGATTGCACGGGGGAATGCAGGCTTCACGGCCGGGATMCGCCTCGTCCAAAGGAGCGCTCCTSTGGTCACCATCCCGCTCTGCCTGTGCAGGGCAGCTCCAGGCTGTAGGCAGCCCATGAGAAGCCTCTTTCACCTCTCCGCAYAATTCTGTGGTCGTCTTCTTCTCACCCAGGAGTCTCGGCACCCTCCTTCCTCCACTGGGATCCTCTGGAAATGTTTTGTGTTTCCTTCTCCTAGAGAAGGAGCTATACTTTAGAATCTTCTGCCCAATACAAAGATAGTGACAAAGGCACAAAGAAAAGAAGGTTCTCAGTTCCAGAACAACAGCTTCAAAACAGACCCTGGCATGAAATCAACCCTCTGGGTGAAGAACYTTTTCCTAATATGGAACTTAACCATTCATTTCCTTCACACAGCTCACAGCASAGATAAGAGCATAGGAGCAGCCATGTTCCTACCCTTTAAACAGCACAGTAGTAGTAGTAGTAGTAGCTGTTTTCTTAAGAGTCTGGAAAGTAAATATCCAAAGGTAAATACCCAATTTACACACCAATCAAGGAAAGTGGTCCCATCAATACTGCAGCGATTTTGTTTCTTACTTGGTGTCTTCTGGCAACTTCTACAACGAGTAGGGAAGGACTCACCAGATACAGAATCCCAGATCTGAGTTCTCCTGTTCACTTTTATTAGCATGGTTTTAGCTTGGCCAAATCCAACTGAAGCACCCAACTGCATAGAGTATTCCCTCAACAAACACAACTTTTTATTTCTGTAGAAAACATGATACTTTTCAGGAAGATCCAGCTTATGAAACAGCAGTGTGCATGTTAATATACATAAATACACAGGGTTACAATTTAGTGGGAAATACATTAAAAAAAAAGCTTTCAAGTACACAAAACAAACATAATAAAATTAGACTATCCTTTCCACATACCTGCCTCAGAGAGAAACATTTCTCAAAAGGAATGAACTTCCACCCCATCATCTGCCAACAAATCTCTCCACTGGACCCCAGCTGCAGAAGAGTGGGAGGATGGGCTGGGCCAGAGGGTTAATAGCCAGTGTTTGAGATCAAGAGCACATTTACCCATGGCAGTTCAGTCCCTGTTCTCTCAACTATCAGGATGTGTGTAGTGTGACAGTTACCCAGCCAGCACATTAAGAGAGCTGCAAGAGGTAGGAAATACCTCCTTCCTTCCACTTTCAGGTCCCTGAAAGGTTAATCCTGTACAACTTTGTTACCCACGACACYGTGGCAATCCCATGACTCTGGGAGGCATTTATTTATTAACAGTCACAGAAATGGAGTGTGGCCTCACAGGCACGGCACCGGTGCTGCCAGGCAGTAAACACAACTGACAGGCACAGAGCTTATGGAAAAAAACCTGCTGGATGCAGGGAGCCTCTTGAGTAGAAAGAATAMTGTCTACAGATATGGAAGGATAGCTCAATGCATCACAGACTTCCTGAAGATTTTCCTGCCAAGACACCAACAACAGAGAATTATAGTATCATTTAAATAAAACACCAGTTTGAATGAATTTGAAAAACATTTACCGCATACAGGAGCCAAATGGCTGATCCTTATGTTACTARCTTTAATCCATTCCTTCTACTTTTTGTCCTACAGGAGTTTAGAGACCTGTTACATCACTGAACTCTTTTATAAAATTTTACAAACTGAGGATTAAAATGTAAATCAGTGTCCAAGAGAGAAGAAAAAGGCATCTGAACAACAGATACTCCCTGATCTTGCTCTACGTGCTCTCATGGTTAAATTACCAACCTGTGCAAGAGGGATTGTGTCCCCTTTCCAAGCCACACAACGGCAGAGATCCCRCAATTCACTTCAGCTACTGCAAGTGCAAAGGGCAATTCAAGTTTTCCTACCAGTCTCCAAGACAAAAATTAAATGTTTGCAAAAAACTGAAACATTTAAAACACTTTTAAACAATTWAAACCAGAACAGTTCCTATCAGAACATATTTTACATGTTTTAAAAAACCAAGAAACTCAGGCTATTAAATAAGAATCTACATATCTTAAAAACAGAGTTTTTTTTTTTTTTTACATTACAGCCAGAAGTGTTAATTGTCCTATTTTCCAAGGTAGGAATGTTCATAAGTTATTTCTTTGAAGTGCCTCACAGAGGTTTTGGTTGGCATCTGGTTCCTCAGTCATCACCTCCACAGTCTCCCACTCACCTGACCTACTKGATTTCTTGATGGCCTCTACCACACTCTGCATGTACAGACCATCTTCAAAAGAGGCTGCCATAGACACAGGTTTATGATCCCATGTCCGACGGTCTTCCTGGTCTTGGAAAGACTGCCGCAGGGCTTGCACCATGTACACCATTCCTTTCAGGTAAAGCAGCGGGATGTCTTTAAAGCCCTTATCCAAAAGGCCCTTGTTGACAGGCAGAGAGTCTGTAAACAGTAGTTCTTCCTGGAGCGCCGTGTTTTTCTGCCCGTACAAGTCAGTCCCACGAGCTATGAGGCGACCRGCAGACCCCACAATCATGACCTCATGGATGAATGATCCGGGCATGTTG
Organism: Malurus melanocephalus; assembly: GCF_030028575.1. Lineage (NCBI taxonomy): Eukaryota > Metazoa > Chordata > Aves > Passeriformes > Maluridae > Malurus > Malurus melanocephalus. Next base: position 733,330 of record NW_026623510.1, on the reverse strand, counting down.
AAGTTGAGGGTCACAGTGCAACAGACACCGTCGCTCATGAGCATCTGGAAAACGCAGAAGTCATCGCTGGTGACGTGGCGGATCCCGCTGATGGCTGTGTTCTGCTTCACAAAAGTYTTGAGCAAACCGTGGACCTTCTCTGCTCTCCTGCTGATGAGGTGAGTCAGGAGGTCGATGATGTAGGTGCCCATGGTGTGCAGCCCACCCCCTCCCATGAGCTCATCACAGATCCAGTTGTACTTGTGGCTGAGCAGGCTTCCCCCATAGACTCGCACGTCGCAGATGATGACGTTGCCCACGTAGTGTTCCTCGATCAACTGCTTCATCTTCACAAAGGCGGGCAAGAAACGGAGAACATTGCCAACAATGCTCATCAGCTTGGGATAATACCTGGCAGCTGTGACCATCCTGAAGGCATCCACAGAGGTAGCAGCTTTCTCACAGAGCACGTTCTTCCCTATTCCTGCAGMACAAATGAAAAAAAATACTATTTAACACACATGAATGAAAAATGCTCAGATGCCCCCAAGGTTGCCAAGTACTCATGTTTTTAAGAGTCAGGCTTTCCTGCAATTTCTAAGGTAAAGACATACTTACATATTCTGTGTACAGAACACAAGAATTAGAAATAATGTTTTGGTAAGTGGACTGTTTTAAAACAACCATTTCTGATTTTAGAAAGCAAAACATTTTGGTCTGCACATACAGCCTRTGTGTACAATCAGACAAAAAGGGACTGWGTTACACAAACAAGAGCTGAACTCYCAAGCTGACCCACTGCACTTTTATTGCTACTGATGCACTTTACATCGTGTTCAGCCCAAATCAATGGGAGCAGTCAATAATCCTTTTTTTTTCACTTTAAAGCAGAGGTAAAGTAATACAAAAGAGTAGCACAGTACAAGCTTTAACCAATCTGTACATTCAGAGCTTTTCTAATATTCCTCTTCTCATGTCAGGGCTTTACTTTTCCTGTTTTACATCTGTTCTGATTGTGTACTTATCTAAACATTTTTCAGTGTAATAACCACCTTATTCCTAATATGATTGTTACAGACACTAACTGGTGATGTCAAATCTGAAGGTCAGTCATAGCACACCACAGTTTCTGCCAAGAACTGCAGGAATCACTGCATATGGTGCAAGGTTCCTCTCTGAAAGCTCCTCCTTAGCCAGGAGCAGGCTGTGCTCCCTGCTCAGAACAGCTTTTAATTGACTCCCAGTGAGAGGGTACCAGCACAGGCACCTCAATCGGTCTCTGGCACGCAAGGGGAAAGCAGATCCCACACTACAGATCCTGCTCTTCGTGCTCCCCCTCCCGGCTGCACCCAGCCAGCCCTCCAGGAACCCTCCAAGCGTGCCAGGGACCAGCACGCTCCCGTGACACATCACTATGCCCAGCTCAGCCAGAGGACAGCTGCAGGAGACTCAGAACCTCTACTTCTAATAGACACAAGAGAAATTCACTCAGAAAATGAAAAGACTACAAATGAGAAATCCCCTAAAGTGATGCGAGTCGACAGCAGCTTTAATGAACATAGAGAAAGGTCAAACTCCCAGTGCACCCTGGCTGTCCATTGGTAACCCCATCATTCAGAGACCATTYCTGACTCCACTGTCCCCAGTCCCGCTGTGAAGGTGAGGATGTGCCAAGGTGCCAGGATGGAGACCAGGTACACCATTAACAGCTCTGAGATAAACCTGCTGCTGCCATCAGTGGAACATCCTCCAGCTGTCCCCAAGATCACAGAGCTGGCCATGAAGCAAGGACAAGGGCCAAGTCAGAGATGGCTACAAGGTCAGTYATCAATGTAATGGCAAATGCCTTTTGTTTTCCAAGGCAGTGCAAGTTACATCCCTGGGATTGTTACTATTGTTCTGGTAATGAATAACCTGAACTTTGTACCATATTGTTTTCCTAAACCACAGCTGCAAAATTTTCAGTTGAGGCCTTCACCAGCTCAGACACATGAGMGCATGGTGCATTTAACTGTGGGACATGAACCACAACACAGTCATTTGGTGAAATTTATTTAGTTCCTCTGAGATCAAAAGAAGCACAAATTTAAGGAGACCTTCTTGCTTTGCCTGTTGTGGAGATAAACAGATTACACTGATTTTAATATGAATTATCCCCTGGGCTTTGATCTKTTCTGTCTGGTTCATGAACTCAAACCAGTGTCACTGCTTTGTCCCCAGGCTTGTTCATGGATGTCTGTCAATAAGAAACTTAGGCAAGGAAACTGCACCACCAAGAAAAACTGGGTCTCTTTCTCCTCTTTGCCAGGAACAAAAATGGAAGCACAGTTTAAAAAAAGTATAAGAATGTACAAAAATAAGTAATGAAAGTGTCAGCACTTTAAAACAAACTGACCCTAACAAAAACAACACAGCACACAAGACCATTATTACTGCACCCCATCTGATGTTTCCTAGAGCCCAGTCTCTTGGTGACTAAACACTAATCTGTTGTATACAGTTCATGGCCAATAATCCTCTGTTTATAACCATCACTCTATCAATCTCAACTTCCAAAGAAAACATACTTGCCATCTTTGGCCCTACCCTGGTTCTGTGCTCCTTCAGAACTTTCAGTCACACTGGCTTTAAATAAGTCATGAYATACTGGGAAGCAGACCTGCAAAYACCACTGCAAAGAACCTGGAAAGCTGAAAAGCAAGGTCAGCATCGCACTGGGTCAGAGATGTCTGCATCAGTTTGCARATCAGAACATCTCATGACAGAAGAAGTGATTGTTACCTGTGCCTGCTTCATCCATCCATTTCCCTGGCTTTTCCAGCCTTCCACTTCCTAAACTTGCAGTCAAGCATACATACAACCTCTGTACTTCTGCACCAGTTTATCCCCATTTCCTGCTCTGGATAATGCCATCTTATGGGTTCCCAGCCTTCAATGAAGGAATCCAAATCCCTTTTAGTTAATAAATCACCAGAAAATAYTCAATCCTCTCCTTTTTAGCCCACTTGATCATCAAGAGCCACAAGACCTAGTGAAATGCCTATTATCTAACAATTGCTTGAAAGAGCTTTTAGCATATTTRAAGAGATAAGTTCTAACTCACAGTTCAAATCTTTAAAAATCAGAATACCTTAAAATTCAAAGGACACTGCTCTAACGAGGTAAACAAACAAATGTAACAATATAAGAAAGAAAAGGAGGGTGGAAAAAAGCCTGAAATCTCTCTTTGCATATYTAAGTGGCGTTGCAAATGTTTGTTCAGAGAGTTGTTTACTTCCAAAAGAAATTACTGTAGAGCAAAGAGACACAACAAACCACTCTGGCTCACATGGTCTGAGAGATTACCTGTCCTAAAATTAACTCCTGTATCTCCTGTAAACACTGTAAAAATATCACCCTTGTTATTTACAGAATTACACGCAAACTGACACCCACGCTGCGCTACGGGAGAGGACATTAACACTACAAAGTCACACAGGGGAATTAAGAAATGTTAGGATGCTTGGGCAGTTGGCTCCCATCTCCCTGCCCAACCAGTCTGGGGTGTCATCCCTTCTTTCTCATCTGGCTGGATTCTTCCTGCTGTCCCCAGCATCTGCCCTCCTCTGTTAAAGGATTCCTCCACCCGGGACCACATAACCCTGCTAYGAATATGGATGTCCCAAGAGTGGTCCAGGTATTGACCAGGGTCCCAGCCAAAACAGCACCTCTTAGATCCTAACTTGCAAGATTCTAATAAGTACATGCAAATATTTTTTCAAAGGTTTTCAACTTCCACGTTTGGTTTTACTTGACAGAAAAACAGAAAGCAGAACTGAACAATTCTCCCTTTCCAGGCAAATCTCAAATCTCCTACTGCAGAACATGGGAAAATTTGAAATTAATTAAACAACTTGTTTTGTTTTGGGTTTGGTTTGTTTTTTTTTGGGTTTGGTTTGTTTTTTTTTTTGGTTGCTTTGGTTTTTTTAATGGGCATAAAACCATTCTACCCTCTCATTATTATCTCTGATATAGCTGATTTTTATTATAAACTCCCCACCATAAGTTCAGTCTGAAGTAAACTAAATATTTTAGCCCARTTGGTTCAAGCAGAGCTATAAGCAATAATAAACAGTATTTTTACCAAAAAACACAAGCAGATAACCTTTCTCACAGATGCTGCTACCAACTCCACACAAAACTTTTAGCACTACATTTGCCTGCTGATGCAACCAGAACTCTGCTGGGGTAAGAGCTTCAAATTTCAATCTGCCAATGAGCTATGGATTTTTGTTTCAACTCCAATGATAAAAAGGTACCTAGAGCCTTCACAGCAATTTGCCGAGTTAGCGGTGGAGGGATGTTGATGCAAACCAAATCTACGTCCTGATGCAGCAAGACATCGTCAGTCCGACTCGTGTAGAAGGAGATGTTCATTTCCTCTGCCAGCTGTTTGGCTTCCTCTTCAGTTTTCCCCCAAAGAGCTTCAATGGAGAAGCCTTCTGCCCTCAGCAAGGGTACYAGGACCCGGGCAGCGCTACCAGTTCCAAACACACCCACTCCAGGGAGCATTTTCATTCTTCATTCATTCAAGCATCAGGGTTTACACACAGGCCTTCAATAAAATGTTCAGCTTCTCAGCTTGGTGCTCCATCCACAGTTCCTAAAATGTCAAAAGTTACAAGTCATTATCAATAGAAGGTACTCTGTAGTAATCAAACACATCTAACCTGAATGCCACCTTCTGTCCTTCATATGGCTTTCAGCATTCTCAAATGTCATAATGACAAAAACCAATCGCCCCGAAAGCTGCAAGCTGTAGAGATACACTACTAAGGGACAAGTCTAACAACCCTGTTGCAGAAGAATGGTAAGAAAGCAGCTTGACAAAGTAATTTCCTCAGATTCAAAACTCAGCACACAGGGACAGAAACACAKATAGGCATGTAGGACAAACCAGACACAGACAGCCACAAACTGGGAGTGACAGGAAGCACCAAGGGGACAGGACACAGAGCCTGTCACAGCAGCAGTAAAAGCAGCACTGCTCTATTTGTGATGATGTAAGTCCCTAAATGAGATAAAGGTTTGTGAGATGAGGTAATATCTTTTATTAGACCAATTGAAATAGCTGAAAATAATAGGCATGCTTAGGGGCACATAAATCTTTCTTCCAAATTAAATACACAAACTGAAAACAACTACTTGGACCTTAACAATTTTATGGCAAATAGATAAGTCAGTCCAGAGAACATTTAGAAAATGTCTTATGGGGAAAGCCTCAATTCAATGAGCCTGTTTTGCCCGGGGAGGAGAAGGCCACAAGGAGAGAGAATGCCAGTGTTTAAATACACAGAAAGCTGCTTTCCTAAAGGAAAAGGGCGCTCCTCTGTGTCCACTGTGGGTAGTTAAAAGCTTTACTTAGGACAGTTAAAAATATCTCCTTCTGCCTATGCCACTTGATCTCYGGGAATGCAGGATTTGCACAGAATTATTATATTCCCTCCACACAAACGTTTGTTAAAGTCACACTCCTTTTGCTCTTACAAGTATTTCTGGGCAATCAATTCCTTCAATCCCTACCTGCCAGTCCATTTTAGCACAGTAGCTGTCCACAGCTGGCCAAACTGCCTTTGGCATTTGCTTTAGCACCAACTTCAAGGAGAGATGTCAGAACTCTCCTCAATCTCTGACAGCATAGAAACCTACGATCCAGCTTTTGTTCTGTGCCTTTCTGAACTCTCATCTACTACACCCACCTGATCTTCTCTTCTTTTTTTTTAAGAGAGAAAAACATGACAAATTCAGGTTTTTTTTAGAAGCTTACAATGAAAAAGCAAAGACCATATTTAAAAAGAGAACTGGTACCAGCACCAGATCAACACCTTTGGAAAAGACCTCTGTAAGCAGCAAGAATCACAACCTGTTTCAGAGAGCGTTACTCATCTCGCCATCATAAGATAGTCACATTAAGTTACAACACATGAAAGCAAATCCTGAMACAGTGCTGGGCACTACCAGCACACAAGTAAACTACTCCCAGTACAAGTGCTTTGTTTGCAGTCAGYGTCTCGTTAGTCTAGGGGTGCCTACACTGCTCAGTATGTGTTACACAACTGAACCCTGACTGAATTCCATGGTATTTTTGCAGTATAGACATAAATAGAAAACGGAAATGCTTGAGAATATTTATCCTGCAAAATGCACAAATGTTTACAGATGCTATAAAACAGCTTATGAAATATTTACTTAATTAAGTCAGGATGTTTTTCCTTATTCTGTGTGATGCAGTGTTTGCAGTGATACTGTCACTGTCATTCTTTTTAAAGATTAACAACTTTCATTGGCATAAATTCCTTTTTATCCAACATTTAACAGAACACTCAAATAAGGTAGTGACAAAGATCAAAAGGACCTTGGAAATATTTACTATTCTACCTAAAAGGGTGGGATCCAAGGATGCTGGCAAGGAGGATGGCTTGTATCCACAAACAAAAATAAAATCTTGCAACTGAATGGACAGCAAGCACAACTTTTTCAAGTCCTTACAGATCCATGTTTGGCATTTTATTGTCTGGCAGAATCAGAAATTCTTACAGCAGAAAAAGCATCATCTTTCTTTGAGGAGACCAGGTGAGTGTGTGCCTGTTTCCATCAGATCACACAGATGTGCTTAACAATGTCCAACTAACAYAACACCACAACWGTTTAGAAAATGTTGAATTCATTGAAAATGCTCTAAGAGAACACCATATCATGTGCWACAGGAGACTCCTGCTACTCAGATAATCTGATTTCTGTAACARTCACTCATTTTAACAGTTACTCATTCCTGTTTTCCATCCAACTGCCTCTTAAAAAAAGATCTCAGTCAGGTGGAATTAATTTTAAACTCACTTATCCCAAAACATAACATGTTTCTGCACTGGTATCACTGGGAGCTAACGGCACAAAYCTACAAAATCTAGTGATTATCTACCATGCACCAGCTCCTGATCCTACAAGAACTTCAGGACACCAGCTCAACACTAGTACCACCACAAATCAAGAAATGATCAACCCAGCCTCAGCAATGACTTCCAGCAAGGCAGCCCCAGCTCTCTGCATATGGAGACATGGCTTGCACGGTAAAAGGGCCCCACAGGGCTGAAGACCCTCAAACACTGCAGCCAGCAGGCTCTGCAGAGTGGCCCTGAGCAGAGGACATTCTTCTCTTCCCTCTCCTGAGAGTCACCTGCAGCCTCCTCTTCCCCTACCAGACTTTGACCAACTGGGAAGTCCTGGATTGGCAGGGCAGACRCTGCAGGATGGATGTAGATGCTGAAAGGCAGCAAAAAGAAAATCGTTAAACAGAGCAAGTCCCAGAGCACACGTGGCACAGGCAGAACTGGAGCAGATGCTGAAAGACCTGTAAGGAGAGCTTTGAAAGGGGGTACATGTGGGTACTCCACCCCTCACACCCACACTGCAGTGCTGGCAGTGGGACTCCAGCCCAGGCCACCCTGAGGAAACAACCTAAACCCTGTGTCAGAACAAGRCCACTGCTGAGGAGAGGCAGCTGTAATTAACAGTTTATGAAGAAAGAACAGAGATTGCAAAGGAACAGCACCATGCTGCCAAGAGGTCCCCAGAGCACCATCATCTGGAGCTCTACGTGCACATCTGTTACTTCTGCTCTAAGGAGGGTGGGGAGCAGGACTGGAAGTGCTGCAGGAGTCATCAAAAGCATCAATATCTTCTCATAAAGAAGATCTAAGCAATAAAGATTCCTCAGTTTRGAAGAGACATCACAGGTAATAAAGTACTGAGCAGCTTAGGATGGAGAAAACCGAAATTTGCGCTGCCCTTCATCACACAGGAGCATAACAAAAGGAGCTCAGAGAAGGCAGAATCAAAGCCATCTGAAGRAGGTGGATCCTTGAAGAAGACTTTGGTAGTTGTGAAGTGCCCTTGCCGTGAAAAATTTGCAAACATTTGTCATTTACAGGGAGTCAGAAGAATTAATCCTGTCTGTCCACTGAGGGTCACTGAATACACAGAAGTCACATCTAGCACTGAACTAAAATCTAGAGAAAAGTGGATTTGGCAGAGCATAGAAACAGCTGCGAGAAATGCATGCCTGAAACTGTGACAAACACCAGAATTTAGAATTAGGTACAATTTCTATTTACTATAGAACCCACCAAGCCTCAAATTTTCAAACAAGCCTCAGCAAATCAGTTACAAAAAATCAAAAAAAGCCTTTTAAAAAGCCAAGCTTTCAGAAGTTAAAATCCTAGAATCCTAGTGCATYAACATCTCCAGTGGTCAAATACTGGAATGAATACTTTAACAAGAACCCCAGAAAACCCARAAGGTTTTATGGGCAAATGAAACCAGACTGCAACAGATATCTTGCATGTCAGGAGATAAAAACCAACCTCTTTTTAACAGAGATGAAATRATCAATCCTGCAGCATCATTCTGACTTAATATTTTCCAACAGAAGCACTTAGGGCTCTGCCATTCCTTTTTTGGAGGCCACAAAACACCTCCAATTTTGCTGAATTTCACAGCGAGTTTAAAGTGCCATTCAAGTCTTCTTCCCCATAGAAGATTGATTCTTTTGGTACACATAGCAACAAGAAGTTATGTGACCCAATGCAATAAGAAATTTGGTGATTTCTACAGGATCCAATTAATTTCCATGTTGAAGCAGTCTGGGAGTTCCAAAGGCATAAGTTTCAAAAAGTAAACAGTACAGTCAAGGATCACAGGGCCCAGAAACTCTTGTGGACCATTACCGATGGCCAAAGGTAGTGAAAGAATAACAGCCCACGTCCAGAAAGGTGCTGGCCAGGGTAGCACTGGCTCTGCATAAAGAGAAAGCTTTTCATGTGTCTCCAACTTATCCTAAAAAGATTAATTTGGGTTCCCAAGAAGATGAGGCATGTGATGGAGGACCACACCAGCAAGCATTTYTGCCCTCTGGCACAAATACACCCGAGGTTCTGTATGAAACGCTTCACGTGGTGATGTCAAAATTTATATGCTTTCTTTACTAAACGTGCTTTTGATTCAGTGCCAGCGGGTTGTGTGATAACCCAGGCGTCCACAGCCTCAAGGAACACCCACCACACCTCGAGACAAGCCCTGTGTCCTTCCTGGTCTGGATGTAGAGCAGCAAAGGCCCCGTTCCAGGCACAATACTTCCCACAGGCACCGCCCGAGGTCGAAGGTGGCAATGAGGACCGAGCCGGAGAGAACAGCATTTGGAAAATCCTGGAAACCAAACCAGCCTTCATGCAAAGCTCMTGGYAGGGCCATGGCAGCCCCGGGGATGCCTCTGGCATGGCCCACGATGCTCTGACCGCCCGGGCTGCGGGGCTTGTGCAGTGTGCGGGTCCCTCACAGGGCTGGACGGGTTAGAGCTCACCTGACCTCGCCTCACCTGTGGAACAGGGCARGGCTCGCCTCACCTCACTGACCTGACCTCACCTGACCTCCCCCTTCAGGGRTCTGGACGGGACAGGCCCCACCTCATCCCACCGGCCCACACCGAGCTGGTACCCCCGGCCCATTCCCGGCCACTCCCGGCTCCGCGCCCTCAGGCAGGGTCGCGCCGCCCAGCAGTCCCGGGGCAGCGGAGGAGCCCGGGGGCCGCAGCGATCCGAGCCGCCCTCACCTGTGCCCGGCCGGGCCGCCGGGGCTGTCCCGCCTGCCGCATCCTCGGGCCGGGCGCGCTCCCGCGGCCGCCGCGCGCTCCCGGGGCGGCGCCCCTGCCCGGCTCGCGCATGCGCGACAGCTCAGCGCCGCGCCGCCCGTTCGCCGGGCAACGGCTGCAAACATGGCGGCGCCCGGGGCGGCTTCACGCGCCGCGGGAGGGGTGGCCAATCCTGCGGCCGGAGATGGGCGGAGGGCGGGGCTTTAGGTGACGGACAGAGATAACAGCCAATGGAAGAGCAGCACGGGGCCGCGTCATCCCCGCCATGAGCGCTACCGTGAGGCGCTCGGGGCTCTAGGGGTGTCCCGGTGTCGGGGTCCGCGGTGGCCGCTCCCTCCTGACGATGCGCTGGCTCGGCGAGTCCGGGACGCCGCCAGGCTCTGCAGCCACGTCCTGCTCGGTATCACTAGCAACGGGTGCTCTGACGCCGGGTGTGCGGGGCCCAGCTCCGTGAGGGCTCAGGGCTCAGAGCAATGTGCCCCCGAGCCCCGTTAGCTCCACAGTGCTTTGAGGTTCAGGCCGAGGGCAGGATCGCTTTTGGAAACCCTGCGGAGGGCAGAGCTCCACGGCACTCAAGGGAGAGCTCCTGTAAAGCCACCAAGGGCCGACTGAGGACAGCCCTTCTCCTCACAGCGCTCCTGATCCTCCCCAAAATCGAACGGGAGGCTCCTCACCGGCTCCCATGAGGGAGGCACGTTCTGTATTTCCCTCGTTCACTGGAAGGAGATGGGGAGCTTTTGAGGAACTCTGCAGCCTCCCTATTGCTGTGGACATTGTGTAGTGCCTGGTGAAGCTGCTGTGATGCAGGGCACCCTGTTATCAACAACAGCATTGTCATTTCCTGCTCTCCTTTCTCCTTGGCAGAGAGCAYCSTGGAATGTTGCTGTGGAGCTGAAARGGGCTCTGGTAGGAGAGGAGCTCTGTGGAGTCAGCAGAGTTCAGACATTAACCTTCAGTTCCACTGGCACCACAGCTGGGAAAGCATTTCCTGCTGAAGAAGGTCTTGGCTTCATCAGTTCTAGGAAATGTGAGAACTACAATAGAAATGAAAGGGAAGGAAGCAAACAAATACACATCATGATGCAGTTGCAAAATGAGCAGAGATGAAGAGTTGATTGCAGAGAGAAACTGAACATCAGAAAGAGCATGGGAAGAGATGAAGAGGTCCAGAGGGGAGAGCAAGAGAGACAAAGAACTTTTCACTTGTCATTCTTCTGGATCTTGTACCCTCTCATCAGCAAATATTGATGTTGGTGTTGCTGTTTCCTTATGTGAGTTGGTTGGTTTGCAGATGAGACCTCAGCTTCCGCCAGGAGGTTCCACAGGCTGGTGGAGAAGAGCTCCAGTGAACAGTCTTTCTTCCAGGAGACATATGTGGCTGGGCTGTGTGTGCCCAGCATGGTGTGGAGGGTGGTTACTGTGGATGCTGGTAGAAACTAAACAGGAGGAAATGGCGGATGGGAGGAGGTTTTTCTCTGAACAYAAAGAGGAAGAGCAGTGGGGAGAAGCAGAGATTGCACCCACAGAGGCTGGGGAGACMGAGCGGCCTGCACCTGCTGCCCTTGTCCCTTTGGTGACACAAGCTGTGTCTGGCTGGTGGATAGTCATGTCCTGGTGTCCCTTATGCTACAAGTGGCAGGAGAATACAGGAGTTTGCCTGCAGCACCCCATCCCTGCAGGGCAGGAGCTGGGATCTGGGTACTCATGCTGGTGCAAACCACAGGTCCCTGGGGGCTGGCAGGGTGTGTGGGTCCCCACCTGAGCTCAGCGAGTACACTCGATCCCCACATGGGTGTGGACATCACCCCACCCCCAGCTGTGACAGCAGCATTGCTTCCTCCARGGGGTCCCTTCCCTGCTGTAAAACAAAACAGTCTGGTGGTGTGGGGAGGTGGTGCTGTAGGAAACTGGGAAGTGGCACGGAGCTGCTGGGCTGGGCCCTAGTGCAGTGGGAKATGGCCATCTGCAGCTCCTGCATGYSTTACTCTGATCTCAGGGCYGAGGGGCTGTGGTCAGGATGAAACCGGAGGAGGAATCGAAGAGAGGAGATAAGAATCGGGCTGAAGCAATAGAAGAGGAAGAGAGGAGCAGCCTGTGAGCACAGAGGGAACTTGCTGGCCCAGTGGCGAGGGGGCGAGGTCCCGGCAAGGCTTCAGCTCCCCTTGGCTGAGCAGTGACCCCCACGCTGCAAGGAGAGACAGGAGGCTCCTGGCTGATCCCACCAGGCACCAGAATCGTCACCACGAGGCTGTTGGGAAGCATGGAGCTCTGGCTGGCTGACACCTTTCTGCCCCTGCTGCTCCTCACCTGCCTGCCAGCTGGTGAGTCCCCATTGCCCTTGCCTCTGCTCTGAACTCTTCCCTCTTTCCATATGCTGGGAGGTGGCTGCTGCTGCTTTTTCCTCTCCTTTGGCAGCATTTAGCCTCTCTTCTGCACCAGCACGCTGCCATCTGTCTTGCAGTGGGGCTCACCCTGCAACTGTGTATGCGCAGGCTGTGAGCTCTGGGGCTTTGAACCRGCTTCATCTTCAGCAGCAGGGAGAGAAAACAGGCAGGGGGGAAGGAAACAAAAATGCATGTAAGCCTAATTGAGTGCAGAGTGGAGTCAGCTTCATCTGGCATATTCCTTAATACAAAAACAGCCCTCTATAGGTTTTTGTTGTTTTTTTTTTTTGTTTTTTTGGTTTTTTTGTTTTGTTTTGGGTTTTTTTTTGTTGTTTTTGTTTTTTGTTTGTTTTTTTTCCCAGCAGGATTTGCTCACCAGATTTCAGCCACAGTTGATGTGTTGGTAGGGTTAGATCTCATCTTACAGTGTCTGCCCCAGCCAGGCTTGAGCAGCACTGCCAGGGAGGTGAAATGGTTTAATGTCACCTGAAATGAGGGAAAATAGCAGAATGTAGGTGGTGTGGCAATAAAAAGCAATCCAACCCAGCTCATCTTTGTTAGTATGAACAAAACAAAAGGAGGAACATACAAATGCAGGGTGGAGAACACAAAGAACACGTCCAAGAATGGATGTTCCAAACAGAGCAAGGGTGGGAGGGGACAGGAGGACTGACACCACTCAGAGTGGAAAGAAAGGACTGAAGAGACGTGAGAGAGGGAGGACTCAGCTGAGAAGGTGTGATGTCAGCTCAGAGGTTCAGAAGTGATTCTGAAGTTCTCCAAGCATTAGGAGGTGGGATGAAGCCAGTAGGGCTGCAGGGATCTCTTCACTATATTTTCTTTGCTTCTCTAGGGCTGACCATTCTGCCTTGCCAACCTCCCCCAGTCCCACCTCATACTCCATGAAATGGCAGAGCTGAGCCTGTAGCACTTCCTCTTGGGTCCCTATGTCACAGGAGGAGGAGGTGTCTTCTCCCTGATCCTCATATTTCCTCATGTCCTTCCTGAGACACAGAAAAGTTTGTGCACTGCACAGTGTTCAGTGGCACGAGTCAATGTGCAACARTTCAGTGTGGAGTACTGAGGAATGGGTAGCAGCCAGATTTGGAAAAGATCATCAACTGCTGCAGGAAAGGACAGTCGCTTCACCGTGTCTTCCATGAGTGACACAGGCGACAATGACCCTGCAGGATCATATCTATTTCAGCTATCACTTCTGGTTTTGTTTCCTCCAGGAACAGTCAGTCAGCTGGCAGATCGAGTCATCACTGTGCAGTTCGAGATTTGTTCRCAGAATGTCACAGTGCAGATGAAGTGGGATGGACCTGAACGTGTGGAGGTGGAGAATCAAACCAACAGTGTGGTTGTGGGAAAAAACAGTACAAATCTCACCAACTCCTGCATGTGTACAGCCCACACAGGAATCCGTGTGTGTAAGGTCTTCATCACAAGACCAAACTCAACAGACACTGGAAACAGCACACGAACACCAGATTTCCGTAAGTGGCAGTGGGTCTGTTTGATGGGCTCCTAAGCAGAGCAGGGTGCAGGGTGTTCTCTTCCTTTGGACAGTCTCTCACTCATGTTTCAGGCTGTGACTCTGCAGGATCTCAGACGGATGTCACAGGAAACATCTGGACAGGTGAGTCCTCACAGATGTTTTCCCATGAATGGGTGGGACCCACTGCCATACTGGGGTAGGTACCAGTGGATCAGAGCTGCGATGCTGGGAAGGGGCTCTGATGCTTCAGCTACTCCCTAGCTGAGTTTGGATGAGTTTTGGAGGGCATTCCCCACAGGATTTTGTCAGCACTGAAGCTGTGGGTGGTGCAGGGTCTAGAAGCCCAAGTCTGGGAAGAAACTGAAGGAGGCAATGGCAGCATGTGTCCTTGCATGGGGGGATGGTGGCTCACSAGTGCCTCTGTGATGTTGTGTGTGCAGGACTCAGCCTCCTCCTGTGCATCCTCCTTGGCTTAGCGGTCGGGACGCTCCTTTACATGCCGGTCATTGGCTTCCTGCTGTGGCGGTGCAGAAGGAACAGAACAGGTTGGCATTTCTTCCTCAGCTGCTGGTCTGGACAAAGCCAGGCTTGGGAGATGTCCGTTTTTGACATCCTGCTGCTCCTGCTCACTCTGTGTTCCCTTCACGAGTCTGTCCTCCTGAACAAGCTGTCCCAGGGCGGTGTGAAGGTTCACCCCCTCCCTTCCTTCTGGCCAGTTGCTGGTGGGAATCTGGTTATGGCACAACCTGTGATGTGATTGAAACACGTCTTGCATATCACTACATTTCCAGAAATGTCCACCTMAGAGCTCTTCTCCAAGGGCTTTTAAGCCCTTCCCAATCCCTCCAGCCCCTTGGCCATCTTCAGAACCACAGAGCTGCAGTGTCTCATCCTCTCCCACCTSAAAAGCAGGGCCAATGCAGATGTTTGCTTCATTCRTKCATTATTTTCTTAATTTAAAATAATGATCATTGTCWTTATTTTAACTACTGTTTGAACTACATTTCCTTTTTCAGGAGAGCTCTCAAGTGAGGAAGTGGTGGAGGGGAATCAGGTCAGCACGGTAAGCCAGGGAGGGCTTTTCATGTATTGCTTCCTCCTCCCTGTCAATAAAAGCATTGAATGTTGAATACCCACTTAAAGGATTTCACAGTAAAATCAGCTTTGCTTTCTGAAAACATAGTCCTAAATACTTATTAATTCCTACTAAATAAGGGCTTATGAGTGTTTGAGTGGGTGGCACTTCTGAGCAAGCTGGGTAATGCTTGGGCAGCACAAAGAGTTGTGCCAGTAGAAAAGTATTAGCAGGGGAGACRCAGAAAGAAAAGCCAAGGCTCTACTCATTGCTCTTTCCCTGCAGGCAGCCCTGGTGACAGGGACCGAGGACCTGACCTATGCCAACCTGAAGTTTGAGAAGAAGGGGACAGAACCTGCCTCCTCCAATGTCATTTACACTGAGATCAAGCCATCACAACAGAAGCAGAGTGGTGATGGCAGTGCTGCCAGCACAGAGGTGAATATCTCCCCCAAGGAAGAGGGCAAATGAAGGAGGGTGAGCAGCTTGTTGTCTGCCTGTCAGGCTCATCCTCCTCAAAAACGAGGTGTTAGCTCATACAGGAGTGCAATCTTGGTGGCCAAAGCCATCTAATACCCCCGAGTGGCTGCACAGCCCTGCTTTGTGTTCCCCTGGAAGAAGCCATGTCTCACGTTGAAGGACAGGGCTCTGGAGGCCATTGTCCCCTTCTGCAGCTCCAAGCACTGCCAAACCTCAGCAACTCTTTTCACTGTCTCCAGTCCCTGACAAGCTCCTCTAGCTACTTGCTTGGTGTTTCAGGAGTGACACTGTACACTCTGTGGCCAACACAGTGTCCAGGAAGAGCTTGGTCCTGGACATGCTAGGTGGCATGGCTATGAGAAACTGTAGAACAATTTTCTGGATTTTCCCTGGAGCAGGCACCTGCTGTGATGTGGGTTGACTTTGCTCTGGTTCACTTACTTGAGAGATAAGGATGGAAAAGCATTGCTTGCATCATAGAGGTGCTGCTGCAGTGATTTGCTTTGTATGGCAGTGGCTAGGTGGTTTGGTGGTGAATACCCTTCTTGTGGGGAGAGCACTCTCTTTTGTGCCCTCTTTTATTGATACTGTTTCATTTATTGTCAGTTTTTTAGTAAAATTATGATTCCCACTTGTGGTCTCTCCTGGTCTTCCCTCTCCTGTTGGAAGGGGATGGGGGAGGATGGGCAACTTGAGTTAATTTTCCTGCTGGGTTTGAAACCAACACATTGCCCTAATGATTTAGTGTTACAGCCACAATAGATGCTGATTCAGAGATGACTTCAAAAAGGCAGACCAGATCTACTGGGTTATTCTTAGAGCATGCAATCCAAGTTGGGCAGATGTCCAACCATTATTTGAACTGGTGAGTATAAAACCCAGGAGTGTTATCAAAGAGGGGGAAGAAGCTGCTGCCTCATCAGCTCCTCTGCCAGCCACGACATCAGCAGCACCTGCATGACCAAGTTCCATTCAATGCCCCATCAACATTGCTACCAGTGACACAGACACATGCACGAGCTTGGCAGTGCTGGGGTCACTGCTGGATTTTTTTTTCTGACCTGAAAGGATCCCATGATTCTCTATAGCCAGGCTGGATGGTCCTTAGGCTGGATCAGCACATGTGTCTGTAGCATGAAATGACTGATGTTGTTATTTTAAGGAGAAAAGAGTTTTAAAAACCTTCAACTAAGAAGGACAGACTGCTCATGAATTCAGAAAGAGCTGGACACCTGAGACTTGTACTTGGTAGCCAGTTACCYCTTGCTGAGGGAAGCGGGGAAATTTCAGAGGAGGCAAATATAGCTGCAGAGTTCTTCAGAATCCCACTCGTCAAAATAGAAGGTCATGAGGAAAAGGAAAACCACAGAGGACATGTGTAGAATGACATGCTCACTAAAGTGCAAAGAGGCAAAGTCAGAAAGCTGAGGTACAAATTGAATTRAGTCTACCAAGGGCTGTCAAAGGCTCTGCATTTGTTTAACTGCCTTGAAAAGAAGTGGCAGGAAAAGTGTGGCTCATTGCTTCACCAGGTAAAGTTATTGATTAATGAAATGGAGAAAACTGGGATGTTCATAGTGCTGCATTTCCATCCTCCTGTAGGCTCAAGACTAGTGGGAAATCAGATCTGGGATACCATTTTAACAGGAAACCAGGCAAGAAGCTGTGAAATAACCTTGGAGCTACATGAGTGAGCAAGAGGTGGAGAAAGGCAGCCAGGGCTGCTGGAGGGACACGCTGAGGCAACCTCTCCAGCAAAGGCAGGAAGGGTGGGAGGCAGCATCTTTGCCCATCTGGCTATTTTTAAAAAGGTGAAGCAGCTACAGCCAAAGCTGAACCTCCATATTTCACTTCTCAAAACAATGCTATCACAAGCAGTTAAGTAGTGACAGCTTGGGGCAGTGCAAGTGTGATTCCCAGAGCGGTATCTGAGCAGTCAGAAAGGCTGTTTTAAGTTTTCCTTAGTCCTTAACCTGTTCTTTCCAGTGCATATCAAATATTCAAGTTTTCAGAGGAACACTTTATGGAGATCTCCATGATGCAACCTAACATTTGAACAGTTTAAGAAATCGAGGAGACACCAAGTAGAAGGAGAGACACACTTAGAATGCCACTAATACCAGCCTTAAAACAAAGGCTTTACTATTGGTCACTTTTATTTCAAGAACAGAACAGCCTTTCATCCCAGCCCCCTCCATGAGTTTAATAACTCAGGTAGCACACAACAAGCAGTCACATCCCATAGAGCAAGAGCTCCAAACAAAGCAATCCCCACTGAGACACTGGCTGTGGGCTTTCCTCCTCTCCCTCCCTGGGTGAGAAGCAAGCCCGGCACAAAATGTGAACAGCACCCTCATCCCACACCAGCAGGATGCTACACGAGCAGTAACTACACAAATAAATAGTATCTCATGGAGAGGGAGCAGATGGCGACCACAGATCATCTAGAAATTAAGTTATTGCTATGTTTTTATGCATTTGACACTGCAGGTAACTCACTTGAGTAACCACCAAGAGAGGTGAGAGTCTCAGATTGCCCTTGTGTTATCAATCTGTGTTGGACTGAAAGCTGTGGGAAGACAGGACAGATCTTGTTTCATCCATTCCCTMCCTTAAAGGCAGGAGTTTTTGGTGGGACTGAATCTTTGTCATTTTGCTGGAAACAGGTGGGGGTAGGGGCTCCCAAAACACTTGGAAATTCATCATGCCTGCCAGCCTTTCTCAAGAAGATCATGCACATTGCTAAGAGTACATACTGCTAAGGGTACTCTCTGCTCCTGACTTGCACAGAAGCTGCTGAGCCACCTTCATGTGGTAAGGGGCTGCAGGTTCAAATTTCAAAGAGAGCAGGAGCCTAGTCACCCCGGAGGATGAGCCAGAGCTGCTGATTCACCACGGAAAATCAGGACTAGTTAGAGCTGAAGGACACGGGCATGGGAAATGCCACAGGCACACAAGGACAGCCTGACACGTGATTGTACTTCCCTCTGCTGGTGGGACACGCTGTGACGGCCAGCGYCCAGGATCAAGTCAGGTCAGCCAAAACAAGGTGTAACATGAAGTCTGATACGTGACTTGTCACCAAAGGATCAGGTAGCCCAAGGCTAATGACAAGTGGTGAGCTCACAGCAGTGTCAGTGCCTGCACTGTCCCTCCCCACGTGGAGTATTGGCTGGAGAGCATAAGTTTGAGAGGATGAGGACTGCAGGAAGAACCTCAGAGTGACAGAAAAGCAGCAGAGTCCTTGGCAGGACACGTCTTTGTTAAGCATCATGCAGCTGGTTCTCTTGCAGGAGAATCTTCTCYCCAGGCTTGAAGGCAGGCATCCCCAGGTAAGGGCAGCTGGCACAGCGGAATGCATCACCCAGGTAACACTGGCAAGGGAAAGAAAAGCACTGTYTGTAATCAGGTGCCACTTTCAGCTTTCTTCCCMTGTGGTATGCTTTCTCCAGCTCACGAGATGTCATGCTCSTCCCYATCTATGARCACAGAAACTGCTTCCCTTCTACCCCCTTCTCAACACATCTGGTTAATGCAGATAGCAGAGCTGTGCAGGCATTGGGCTCACAYAGAAATGAGTCCCCACCTGGTGTCCCCCAGGCTGGGGCAGCCCCCTGAGCTCCCACAAGGCAAATCTCTCTGAGTAGATCAGATCCCTGTTTAGCCTGTGAGCAGGGAAGGAAAGGCTCACTGCTCACTCTGATTCCCCTGGGGAGTCACAACAGATGGCATGTGCTGGTTCAGAGCACGTGGGCACAGGGCAAAGGCTGCAGCTCTGCAGAAGCTGCACAGGCAGTGTGTGGAAGCAGTGATCCAGCTCAGGCAGCAGTCACTAGAGAACACAATTCTTATACAGAGATCATATACTGCAAACCATAGTATAGAGACAAAAATTACTAATTACATTTCCACAGGCAGATTTGGGCTGTGAGCTYTTCTTCTCCTGTTCCAGTTCTTCAGCCAGGCCACATGTGCTGCAGATAAACAAAGAAGTCACSTGCATCATTCTGCTTAAAGGTCATCAGTCATCAACACTTGTGCCAGCTCTCACTCTGTCACACACTCGGCTCTGACCCAGCTGACTCTGGGACTCATGCTTCTCACTTTGTTCTTCAACACCACAGTTGTATAAYAAGTGTTGAAACACTCCTCAAGTTTAAACTGAGTGGGAAATGACACTGCAGCACTTGCTACAKGTGCTGTTTCTCCTTGGAACWTGAGAAATCAGAGTTTTAGGCAAGCTGCACAAGCTATTTAGCCACCTTCAAGATGGCTGTTGATAATATACACCATTCTGGTAATTTGTATCAGTCACAGGTCAATTCTCTTTGTATTTGGATTTACATTCTAATAATTAAGATGAAGGACAKGAACCAAGATAATTAGACTCTGAAGAACAGCAAATTGCCTACAATCTTTTTTACATCCCTCCCACTCTGAAGTGTTTAATGATGTAGTTAAAAGGTTCACCCAATACATGAACTCCAGCACTGACCAGTTCTTGCAGGCTTTCTTTTTGCCCAGTTCTTTGCAGGATGGAGCTCTGAGGGACGATGGGTCTGGCTTTTTCAAATCCTCTGAATCCAACAGCTCATCAGAGTCCAAAAGATCCTGAAAACACACCAAGGGAGACAAATGCAGGAAATGAACTTGTCAGTAGGGAATGACACTGCCCAGTTATGTTCAAAGAAATGGTGCTATCTGTAYACTGGCACTGAAGTGCTGCAGCTGTGTCCTCTCATCCCTGTATCCTGTCTGTCCCCACCACATCAGTGAGCTCTCCAGACCCCATGRAGCAAATGAGATGCTTTGCCTTAGGGAGGCTTCCCTACCTCTGAAGTTGTAAAGCTTGCCAAGAGGTATGACTGAAAGTATTTAGAAYAGGAAAGAACAGGGAGAGAAAAGGAACAGCAAAGCCTCACAAAGAAAACCACTTACCATCTCTTCATCATTCATATCTTTGGCAGAGAGTGTCCACAGCTTTGCAGCAGTTGGGTCCACAGAGGCTTTTGCTGGAGCCAAAATAAAGGAAGAAATTGCAGTTATTCCAGCCTTAGCCCCTTCTACTCTCAACAAATTGAGTTTWAGCAACTGTGGAAAGCCCTACTTCATAAGTTTTTACTATAGCACTTCCCTGCCWGGGAACTGTTTCCTGTTCCAAGTGATGCCTGTCACGGAGAGCCAGAAAATCCAGACATTCAGAAATTCCTTACCTGGTGTCTTGGCAAAGGAAAGTTTGAGCTGACTTGATGATCCCACTTCAAAATTGGGCTTCCTGCCTTCTATCTGAATAATGAGAAGGTCATTGCCTTGGTAACCCAGATGTTCTGTGGCAGACTGGGCCTCCTCTGGGGTCAGYGCTTTCTTTTGCAGCTACAAAGTAAGATTTTAGATTAAAACCAAACCCCCTCAGGCAGAATTCCTTATTTCAGCACCCASCCCAGCATTCCAATTAACAGATAATCAGTATTTTCAATCCTAAGAAAAACACTACACACACAGTAGCTAAAGTTTGTGCCTGGTAGTGGCYGTGCACATTTACAGCAAACCAGGTAGCCAAACCTCAACACCCAGCAAATCCCCAGATAACTGCCTGAGGGCATTTCTGGAAATGGTGAACAAGTCCCTACCTCCTTCACTTCCACCAACCCAGAGAGAGTCAGAGTTGTGAGGAGTTTGGCTGCTGTCTTGATTTTGCCATTGTTTCCTGCAAGACACAAAAACAGAGAGTAGGARTAGGCAAGAACAATACACTTGACCAAGAAACCTGGAAGAGCAAAAACTTTAGAGGCAAGTACTCAAGCCAAAACTGCTCTAAAATTTGGCCCTTTCTAGTTGACAGCAGGAACAAACCAGGAAAAACATCAGCAGCTTGTTCATTAAAATAACAGCCTGGGGTCACACAACCGTTCTAACTCCAAGTATGTTCTATATGCCAAAAATTTTTTCAACCCAATCAACACGCATCAAAAAAAAATTTAAAACCCTCAAAACCCAAACCAACTCCYTCCCAAACATTTTTACCTATTAAAGTGAACTACTCATGAAGTTTTSAAAACATGGGCTCGCTCCTAAATGAACAGACTACATTGAGAAATCATATTGTGTTCACCTTCTCATGGCTCCTCCAGCTGTCCCCCAAAGCAGGCTCAGGCTTTTCTCTTAAAACTCAGTCCAAAGAATTCTAGCCTTTCATGGATAACTATTTCTCGACTGGCTTCTGGGGCAATCTCTTCAGCATGTCACCTGTTTTTAAAATCACTTTGGAAGCTCCAAAGAGCTCCAACRTAACATCTGCAACTACTTAACATTGCATCCTGAGGAGAAAACAGCGATCACTGAAGCTTTTCAGTGTAGTTTAGGAATGAGCCTATCCAGCATTTTTGATAGAAGCAGTGTGACTGCAAATGTCTCTGAGGGATACCAGCTTAAGCACAGGATAAAAACCTTGTGATTTGGGTTAGTGTGTCAGGAGAACAAAGATCTCTGAACGTTGATTGGGGTTCCTGTCCTTTCTATTTCAGCATAATCCTCACGAGAACTGCTACGTTGCTATGGAAGCAAGATTCTCTCACCTGATTCTGTAACCACTGGTTCTTTCAGGAGGACACGGCCCCCTGGTTTAAGTATCCGAGCAACTTCTGCCAGGAGCTCCACACTGTGCTGTGCTGTACTGCCTGGTACCATGCCAGAGAGGATTACATCGAAACTGGACTCCTTGTGAGCCGCTGGGAGGAAAGGGGAAGATGGTACAATTTTACACATGTACACACACAGCTTAAAACACCAGTTCTACCTCCCTCATCCCGGATGCTGGAGTACCACATCAATAACTGATTAAAGACACCAATCAGACAAGCACAGCCAGGGTGCATCACTTCCCTTGGTGTACTTCCCAGGGTAAGAGTCAGCAGCAGACTCTCAGTGCTGATTCCCAAAGCAGGAAGGTGTCTGCTCACACRGTAGCAGAACCCTCCCCCTTTTAAYGAAACAGTGARAAATTAAGCTCATTCTTACACTGAGGCAGCTGGTTAACGTTTTCCACAGAGACACGATTATCAGCTCCCACCAGCTCCTGGACTTTATCCACCAAATCTTTCAGAGCTTCGACCGGCGAGGAGCTGTCCCAGACGATGGCTACACGCTGGCCTGGAGCGACTCCGTACTCCCCCATTTCAGCAGCAGCAGCAAACCTGGCAGTGGCTGGGAGAGGAACAGGGCAGGAGAGAGAGAGAAAGGGTAAGTGCTGAGCACAGCATGAACCTCTGTGCACTTAACCAGTTGAGTTGAGTTTAATAAATGGGGGTAATTTTCTGGAGGTGGACAGCATGAAGTTCCCACAAGCAGGACATGAAGAAAGAGCTATACTTAAGGGCATAATTCAGTTTCTCTCCAGTTAARGAAACCAACAAAACAAAGAAACTTACCTGCTTTCCTTAAAAATCTGAGTAAGATAAACACAGAATTTCTGGATTTCCTGAGCAGTGACAGCTATTTGACATTACACATCACCTTGTCTCTCCTACTCCAAACACAACCTAGCAGTTTGCTTACACAGTACATGAGAAGGAAAAAGTAACTTTCAGCATTCCCAGCATTCCAGATTGAGGCTCTTCCCACCGTTATGATTGGTGGCACCGGCTGAGCAAATTACAGGGAGGGAAAAGTGGAACAGAACGTGAAGTGACCATTTTGAGAAAGCTGTCTTCACTAATATCTTATATGAGATTGTATTCCTTGTGAAGCAATAATATCCCATCATCACCTGTTCTCATAGCAGCACCAGCTACTGAACCCAATGACTCTTTCCTCTATCCAACAAAAACCTATTTTCTTTCTAATTTTACACAACCATGGAGAACAGAGAGCACTGGGGACCAGTTGCCTGCTGTATCTTCAATTAACTGCAAAACCATACACCTACTTCAGGAGAGACAGCTTKAAGCAAGGTCTTCACCAGGAATCCGTTTATCACACATCCTGGGTAATGCCTTATTGCCACCACGCTGTCACAAAGCACAGTTCATGAATATGCTGTACCAAATTTAACAGCAATCAGGTGGGGAGTGGATTGTGACCCACAGCTCCTCTGGCTTTATGTGCTATGGACTCCCCCTCTCTCCTGGAAACTACAAACAAGTTCAGAATGGCACAACTGTGCCTTGTCTGAGCTACTCCAACAGAAATTTACACTAAAACAACCACAATGCTAACCAGGTAGGGAATGTACATCTGGGATGTACCATCCAGGCTGTAGCACCTCACAGCTGGCTCTGCATGCGTGACACAAAACAACACAAGCTACAGCAGACATTAACACTCGTAAACACACGTATTAATCCCAYRAAAAGTCACCTTTCCCAAGAAGAARRCTGAAAATCTCGATTTTTGAAAATCTCAATCTAATCTCAGTTTAGATATGCAAGATGTTAGGCTAAGGTGGGAAGATAAACCCGAAGTYACACCTTCCCCTCCGAAGAGCAGGCTGTGACCTTTCAAGATCAGACCCAAACTGCATCAACAGCAACAGCACCTTCAGAGCCCTGAGAGGAGGAGGCCGAGGGCTGGATCCCCTGCGGATGATGTGAAGAGAGGCCCTTATCTCCATGTCACACACATTTAACAGGAAAACGGTTAAACAATACCGCAGGCTCCTCTCCRGTAGATTAGAAACCTGCCGTTTTGGACTGGGATGATCGTGACGATCCCTTCTAACCCAAACCATTGCAGGGTTGTAAACTGCAGCCTCCTGACGCAGCACTGCCACTTCCAGCGGCTGGGAATGAATGCTGCAGCTTCCAGTGGCCGGGACACGGCGCAAGGCCGCGGGCCCTACAGCAGGTGCGCCTTTTAAGCACGTGTAGAACGGGTGGAATAAACCTCTCGGTTACCGAGCAGGGACGGTTTAGAGGGAGCAAAGACAGGCAACGTGAAGGAATTTCGTGAAGGAGTTACTTACGCACACACAGAGCCCCCGAACCGCTTCAGGCGAGTTCTCAGAAAAGATTTTTAAGGGAAAGAAAGCAGACCGGCCCGCCCCGCGTCCACCCCGCGCCGCTCCGCGCTCACCTCCCCTCACTCGGTACCGCTCGCCTCCGCCGCCCGTCCCGGCCTGACGCCGTCACCGTGACGTCATCGCGCCCTGCCCGCTTCCAAGATGGCGGCGGCGGGCGGGCTGCGGCGCGCGGGCTGGCGGCTGTGGCGGGGCCGCGCCGGGCCGGGCGCTCCGGGCGCTGCGCTCCCTCAGTGCGCGCTCCCGTTCTGCGCGTTCCCGGTGCGCGCTCCCGCTCCGCGCTCCCCGTGCGCGCTCCCGTGCGCGCTCCCGTGCGCGCCCCCCGGCGGGCGGGGCGGGGCAAGGTGAGGTGAAGGGCACGAGGGGTGTGAGGGCACCGGACCGGCGCCGGGCGGTTGGGTTTGAACGAGTGGGTGCGAAGCGTGGGCCGTGCAACGCTATTTATTAAAAAAAAAGCAAACAAAAAAAGCCCAAAACCCAACAGTTAAGTTAAAAGCTCCCCCAGTGTTCGGTCATCGCTCAGTGATTAGCGTGCTGTGTCCATCAGGGTTATTCAGCTCCCGAACAGGACTTGCCTCTTCTCCCGAGCACGGGGGTCAGCGCCTTCCTCCTAATTCCTTAATCAGGGCCAAAATGGGCACAGGGCATGTTTGGCTGCCTGGTCTCCAGTCCAAGACTGGGAAACTATTTGCAATATGTGCCATTTGCGCTGTTCTTTCCCTCACAAAACATTTTTTCTTTATTCACATGAGCTCAGCTGAGAGCAGCACTTGTCAGAAGCATCAAAAATTATACTACGAATTTCTGTTCTGTTCAGCTGTGTTCACCACAACTCTGCACCTTAATTTTCTGTGTTTCTTGTCTTTGGAAGGAATTGCTGACTCTTGGTTTGCTTTGCAGCGCTCAGGTGCCAGCACTATCCACCACTCCGTGCTCTCCAGGCCTCGGCTGTGCTCRGGAGAGTTTCTGATGAGCACAAGAAGGAACCGTTCACATCTTCCACTCAGCAGCACTTTGATTCACCTCCAGCTGGTCACCAGCCTGAACAGGAACCTCAGGGCCCTCGCCCCAGGTAACTCAGCAGCTCTTTGTAGTACTGTCCTGCCGACAGAGGGATTGGACTGCTTTTGCTTTCCTGAAACTCGCATCTGAAACTCAGAGACAACGAGATCCAGAGTTAAGGAGCCCCAGAGTTCAGCAGCTGGAGAGCTGGTTTGCTGTGACAGTGCAAATTCCACCGTCCACTGTGAAGATAGGATGGGACTTATTTTCAAGAAGGAACCTCTCTTGTCTGCAAAGCGCAAGTCTTAGCTTCTAGATTTTGTGTAAAACTAGAAAAATATGGACAATATGTTGTCCATTTGTCTGTAGTATAAAGACCATGTTGGAAAAGGTTATAGTATAATTTTCTGTAAAGGAGGGCGAATAGGGGGCTGATTGGTGTCTGTGTAGGCATCTACAATGAGCCTTCCTTCCCTTATTTTTTCTCATAGCAAAGGTTCATTAAGAATTATTTTTCTGGATAGGTTAGGATTTTACTGGAGGAGGCCAGATTTATACAGAGCAGGTCTCAAAATGTGCCTGGTGTCAGYGAGTGAGTGGCAGAGTCCAGGGTTCTGATGTTTGCTGGTGACGTTCCCCTCACTGTACCAATACCTTCTCATAGTTACACTGGCCAGGGCGGCCAGGAGTCTGAGGACTATGAGAGCGAGGAGCAGCTGCAGCATCGAATCCTCACAGCGGCGCTGGAGTTTGTGCCTGAACATGGCTGGACTGCAGAGGCCATTGCAGAGGGAGCCAAGGTATGTGGGGAGAGAAGCAACAAACCAGTTGGAAACTGGATGGAGTTGAAGTGCAGGGACAGCCAGGCCTGCATGCTTCCCCCACATACTCTTGGGCGATGCACCCTAGTCAGCAAATGCTACTGGGCAGGAATGAAACCCAGCTGCTCCAGGATCACCCCTTCAGAGTCACACTAAGGCACATTGTAGAGTTGTGAACCCTAAAGAGAGGAAAACATATACAGGAAGTGCTTTTTACTGCAGCATTGCTTTGTTTAAATTCACATAATGTTTTTCACAGAGTAAATATAACTTTTATTCTAGCTAGATCCTGCTTAGCAGTGTCTGACCTGGTTTGTGCTTCTCCCTTTTTTTCTACAGACACTGGGCCTCTCTGTTGCTGCAGCAGGGATGTTTCACAGTGATGGCAGTGAACTGATCCTGCACTTTGTGTCTGAGTGCAACGCCAAGCTGTCTAAGCAGCTGGAGAAGGAACAAAAACTAGTGCAGCTGGGTGAAGCAGRGTGAGTATTGAGTGTGAGCAAATGTCTTGCTTGGCAGATTTTGGGAACTGGGTAGACAGAGAGGCCACCTGGGACACACATACTTCGAATTAAAACTGTGTTCCCAGATACAGACTAGGACCAAAGGCATGAAGGAAATATACTTTGCTTTTCTGTGCTGAGCCAGGTGGAGATTGATCTTACAATTTCAGAAATGAGTTTAACTTGGATGTTCTTCTTAATTTTTCTTCTCCTTACCCAGGAAGAAGCCTATAGATGAATTCCTGAGAGATGCTGTGGAAGCCAGACTGAGGATGCTGATTCCATATATTGAGAAATGGCCCCAGGTATAAAAGTAATATAAACATTGTCTCCTTTGCGTGTGTGTATTTTAAACACCCTTTAACTTTCAACATAGTCTTTCCACCAGATTAGCTCAAGGTTGTAAATGAAACCTTGGCTGGTTTCAAATAATTAATAGCCTTCAAGAGGAGAGCAACCTTAGAGCAACTATTTCTCGCAGTTCCAGAAAGACAAAGCTCTCTGTTGTTCACTCCACCCATATGGCATCCCCAGGGAATAACCTGTGTCTCTGCTCAGTCCTATTTGCACTGTCACTGCAAGTCAGGCTCCGTGCAGCATTGTTGTGCCTGCCCTGGGATCACCTGACTGCTGGAAATGCAGAACTGCTTTGTACAGGAAACCATCCTTCAAGTGTGGGACTGACAAACCCTTGGCAACCTGAGGGTAGGGCTGTGAACTGAGAGGGCTTCATGCTTCTAAATTCAGATTTAACTCTCAAGCCATTCTTCCCAGGGTGGACAGGGAATTGAATTGTGGCCACAGTAACAAGCAAATCATTCCTAATCTTGGGCTGCAAGGATTGCTGCCAGGTCAGCCTCTGTCCAGAACYACTGCTGGCCTCTGGGCAGCTGAATCCATCACTCTGTGCAAAGAGAAAGAGTACAGGCTTCATGTTCTTGCTCCARATTAGCATAACTTGCCTTGTGAAGGAGATGGGTGGTTTGTGATTCTCCTGGCATTGTGTGATTATGTTCAAAGGCTGCAGGATCCCAGAAGGRCCATTATGGCTGGCACTGTTCTGCCCTTGGTTGCCGCTCTGAGTTCAAAGTCAAATTCAGAGAAATGAGGGATGTGACTCCCTGCCCACAGGGGCACACCACAGGGTGAGTCAGCTCAGCCTCTGATGTTTCCATGCCAGAGAGGCAGCTCAGGAGAGACAACACAGGGGTGGTTGAATTGAGCAGAGATGTTTCAGCTCCAGTATGGGCTGAGGCCTGAACTTGCCTGCTACATTGTGTTCCCTGCACGTCCTGTTGCTTGTAAAGACTGCAGAGAGCTGGGAGGACTTCTCACTGGGAGCTGGAATCAAGTCAGCAGCAGCAGGGTAAAAAGATAGCAGAGCACTGTTGGTCTGCTTTAGTAACTCATCCTTCTCTCTTTGACTCACGTTTCTGTGTGTGTTTCTTTGCAGGCCCTGAGTATCCTGTTACTCCCACGTAACATCCCCTCTGGCCTCACCCTCCTCACCAGCATGATCGATGATATCTGGCATTATGCTGGGGACCAGTCCACAGATGTGAGTCCTTGTGCTTCAGAGATGGGCTGGTTCTACCCCTCGGCACTTCAGCAAAATCAGGGGTTCAAGTAGGAGTGGGGCCACATCTCTCTACAAACAGCCCATTTGCTGAGTGATGAAAACATTTCAGAGGCACCCAAAGGTCCTTATAAACTAATATCTAAAGGGACTTAAGAGCCACTGAGACTAAATGCAAATTAGTGCCAGTGGGATYAGTGCAAATTAAAAGGACCKACTTTCCTAGGCTCTTAAGTGCTYTTTTTTTTTCTTTTTGAAGATACAGACARAGTTGTTGAAATTTTGAGACTAAGAAGTTGATCCAGTTTTCAGTGAGTGAGCAGTRGGTCTCTTCCACCAACAGTAGCATTTACAGACTTGACTTGAAAACCTTTAAAGAACCTGCCTAAAAATACCAGTAGCTTATTAAAGCTTTCATCTTTCTGGCAGGAAATAAAAGAAAATTATAACCTTAATTACAGCAATTAATAAATTACTTTAATTCTTATAGATGTAGGGAGAGATGGAAAAAGCTAAATGAACCATTTTAACAAACWACTTTAATAAGCTTCTTTTATCTGTGTATAAAAGAGAAGCTACTGCAGTGAAAAATAAATAAGATGGCAGAAAAATTAAAGGAATAAACCAGAAGACAACTGAAAGAACACAATTGCTTCAGGAACTGAAAGTCCCTTATGGTTTATGAAAGTCAAATCAACATGTTGGAGCCAGTGTCTGCRCTGAGCTGTTGCTAAAGTCTCACTGATGCAGGGATTAGGAGAGGTTCTAAAGTTGGTGCTTTGTTCACACCTTCTGACTGGTTATATGAGTTTTCTGGGGAAGGTGTGGTGATGCTGAGCCTGCTCCCTCTTCCAGTAAGGGGGTTTGAAGTCACTTGCAGCAGATCCCTCTTCCCAATACCAGGAGCCAGGCAGAGTATCCTCATGGCTCAGAGACCCCTTCAGGTGGGTTTTTAGGAGCAGGAAGAAAGAGTTTTGTCTCAGGCCCTGAGAGATCCAGCTGCAAATAGCAACTTCCCTATATGGGGAAAGAATGTGCCCTGRGTGCATGATTTCCTTTGCTGTTCTCTGGTAGCTGCACTCTTGATGCACATTCAGATCACAGCTTTGCCTCTCTCCCCTCATGCCCCTGCAGTTCAACTGGTACACTCGCCGGGCTGTGCTCACTGGCATCTACAACACCACTGAGCTGGTGATGATGCAGGACTCGTCCCCTGATTTTGAGGACACTTGGCGTTTCCTGGAGAACAGAGTGGCTGATGCCATGACCATGAGCAATACAGCCAGTCAGGTAACGTGAGGGACAAGTATGTGTGCAGCAAATCCCTCCTCCCCAAGGATAAATGTCACCATACCTGGCTTTTCCATCACACTGGTCCCACATCTGTTGAGAGACTCCCTTGTTGCTGTTGGTTCAAAATCAATAAATGATTATGTGTTTTTTAGTAAAATGACATAGGTGSCCTCTTTGTCAGACTGTCCCAATGGTTAGGATGCATCCCAGGAAACCCCTGCCATGTGTCCTGTCTGTGGCTGTCATTTGTTTGCAGTGCTGTCAGCACCTTTCTGTAGCAAATACATGTTTGTTGTGCCTTCCATATCTGTGTTTGGGGGCAACTGCAGAAAGCAAAAGGTCGTGTTCTCCCTGTATCTCCCAGGTACAATCCACTGGAGAAGCTGTTGTCCAGGGCCTGATGGGAGCTGCAGTTACTGTAAGTAATGCTGAAACCAGCAGGGCTGTGAGAGCAGAATTTTGTCCAAGCTGAATGTCAGCATGTGTTTTCTTCCCAAATCTAGAGGACAACATGAAAAGCAATCGTCTTTCATAACTTAGGTTTATTTAAAGGTGATTTCTTATGTAGCTTGGAGGTTAGTTCACTGTTTTGTGGTGAAAGAACTTGGAGCATAATCTGAAGCTGCAGGGTGAGCTTTAGGGATGAGAGACAGGTGATCACTATTCTCCATTGTTTGTCACAAGATCTCTCCCTCTGCCAGGCCCTGGGCTGGAAATCTTGACAGGGTTAGTGGCCTCATGGATACCTGGAGGTGGCACCCGTCCTGAACCACAGCAGGGTGACTTCCTCAAGCTGTTTCATTTGACCTCAGTGTCCTTCCAAGAATTCACTCACTGTTTGGTGGTGTCCTGGACTGCTTTGTGTCCRTGCAGAGGGAACTGCACTTCCTCTGGGATACAAAATAGCCCTTTGTGTACCCAGGAGTGACTTTTGAAGGGCTTCAGGGCCTCACTGTGATTCTATTTTTGGACAACTCTCRTTGCATTTAGCAACAAAGTGATTTCCTTGTTATGAGAAATACATTTTCCTTGTATCAGGACAGTTCAGTGTTTGGTTTGCCAATGTTTGGTCTGTCCCTGCAGCAGATCCACTGTACAGATAAAAGGGAGGAACTGGATGGGTTCTGAAGGGGGATGGGTTGCAGTCAGATGGCTTTAGGACACAATCCCAATACACAACTCTTAGGGGAACACATTCCGAACCTCCCATGTCCAGGGTGTCCCGAGGGTAGCACTGTCCAAGTGTGCTCAGTGTGCTCCTTTACAAAAGTGCTGAGTTCTGCAGGTTTCTGCAAAATAGACGAGCCAGCTGAATGCCAAAAAGCATAAATTTACTRTCGGGGTCTGCGTGGCCGCAGAAATAAACCCAAGCTGAAACCTGCTGACCGGGAGAGCCGGTTCCGGCCTGAGGGTGGCCGGAGCTCGATCCAGATTGATCCCTGTCTGTGCCGAGACTACAGGGATGCCTCTCGACCCCGGGGCAGCGGCACTAAACCCCGTTCTCCCTGTGCCCACAGATCAAGAACCTGGCGGGGCTGAACCAGCGCCGGTGAGGCGGCAGCGGCGGCGAGCACCGGAGCGGCCGGCCCTTCCCCGGCACCAATAAAGTCGTACTCTGCCTGGCACGGACTGTTTTTGCGGGCGCACCGGGGCCGGGGGGAGCGGGGCGGGGACGGACCGGGCGGGCGCTGCGGGCGGCGGGRTCGGGATCGGGRYCGGGATCGGGAKCGGGAGCGGGAGCGGGGCCCGGAGCGGGGCGGGGCGGCCATGCCGTACGCCAACCAGCCCACCGTGCGCATCACCGAGCTGACGGACGAGAACGTCAAGTTCATCATCGAGAACACGGACCTGGCGTGAGCACCGCCGCGGGGCCGGGCCGGGGCGGGCGGGCCCGGGGGTGAAGCGGCCGCGGGAGGCCCCGGGGGCGGCCCCACATGCCCGACCTCCCCCCGGCCCGGCAGGGTCTCTGAAGCAAAGCCCCGCAGCAGCCTCGGCCGGCGTGCGTGTGGGCCCGCAGTCGAACGCTCCCTCATGCCTAAACACAGATGTTTCCCTCCGCAGAGTGGCAAATTCCATTCGAAGAGTGTTCATCGCAGAAGTCCCCATCATAGGTGAGGCCCTTTGCCTGTGGTCACAGTCTTTAGGGCTGCCCTCCATGTGGCTCCCATCACTTTCCGTGTTCTCCCACACCTTCCCGCTGCTTTTGGTTCTCGTTTCCCGTGTTCAGCCAGTACTGTGCCCTGCAGATGCTGCCTCAGTGTGTCTCTGCAGTCTCTGTAGTGTTTTCTGTGCCCTCCGCTAGCTGGCTTTTCCCCATGTGAGTATTTCTCTTCTCTGCAGCCATTGACTGGGTTCAGATAGATGCCAACTCCTCYGTGCTCCACGATGAATTCATTGCTCACAGGCTGGGTGAGTGCTGGGGTGGGGAGGAAGGTTGGGTTGTGGGTGAAATCAGTCCAGCCGTGGTGAAGCACCTTTGTCAAGTGCTGTTCCTCCACCTCTCTTGGTAGGAGAGTTAGGGGTTCTTGTCTCACTCRGACATTCCTCTGATTTCCTTCTCCCCACAGGTCTCATCCCACTCACCAGYGATGACATTGTGGATAAGATGCAATATTCCAGAGTGAGTTAAGCCTAATGCTGTGGGGAGTTATTTTGACGGTGGTGGGTGTTTGATCTAATGGGAAGCATTGGCAGTTTCTTGCATAAAGAGCCTTTGTGTGTGTCCCAGGACTGCACATGTGATGAGTTCTGCCCGGAGTGCTCCGTGGAGTTCACACTGGATGTTCGCTGCAATGAGGACCAGACTCGGCACGTCACATCCCGCGACCTCATCTCCAACAACCCCCGCGTCATTCCGGTCAGTGCCAYCCACTGCTCATCCTGCTCTGCRTTCCTGCTGAGGCAGGGCAGCAAAYRCATGGGATGTAGACAGAGCAAGGSCTTTGAGCATGTTTTATGTGCTCACTGTAGTGGGAGAGCAGTGGGAATTGCTGCAGAAGCAGTGTGTGTGCCAGTGCCCCCTTGTCTCTGCCGTGTTGTCCTTCACTTGCTGTCTGATGGAGTGCAAAGCAGTGTGGCCTCATCCTGCACCCCTCATCCCAAGTTCCTTGGCTGCCYCATGACAGTGACCCAAGGCCTCTGCCTTGTTTGTTCTTGGCTCTCAGCATGGCAGAGAGTGAGGACTCTCTGGGGGCCAGGGCACTGCTGCCAAACAGCTCCTGTGCATTCATCTTGACGAGGATTGGTGGAGCCAGATTGGGACAGATGCAAAGGGACTTAGAGAGAATGTTGTAATWCACTGTGGAGGTGCATCCAGATGTCACCACAACCTGGGGCTGCTCCTGCTGCTTGGTGACAGTATCTGCCTGGGTAAAGCTCAGCTGGAGCCTGCTGTCACTTGCCTTTGGCTGAGGTGCTCTGAGGGCTGTGTGTCATCTACAGCAGTTGTGGGAGTGATTCTGGGAACCAAGCAGATGTGCTGTGCTGGGCTGGAGCACTCATCCAAGCTGATCTTGTCATTAATTTGCTTGGTTTTGTTCTGCTGCTGCAGGTGACATCTCGGAGCAGAGACAACGACCCCAATGACTATGTGGAGCAGGATGGTGAGTGGTGGGTCACTGGGAATAAGAACTGGAGGAGGAAATTAACTTTTCTTTCTGGTTCTTTGAACTCATTCTTCCTTTACTAGCTCTGCAGCCATAAGGCACCTGTAAATCTGACASTTCTGAGCTACTGGTGTCACTGCATCAGTGGGGTAGCATTTTCTCTTAATGCCACTTACAGGTTGTCCTCAGAAATAAAAGTCCTATCTCCAAGGGTGTTTCTGTCTCTCCTTGTGAGAGCTTAGAGACAGCAAAGAGGTAAAATGGTGTTGGCTGTTCTTTGGGGGCCTGTGCAGCTCCTTTTCACTCAGCTGCTCTCGGACAGAGCTGAGCCCCTCTAAAAATCCAAGCAAACCCTGGAGCCTGGTGACATCTTCCAGGGCACCAAAAATCTGCCTTTGCTGCAATGTGATCCTGCACACTCACTTCACCTCTGCAGCCCTCTCAAACTGGCATGTGCTTTTCCAGACATCCTGATTGTGAAGCTGCGGAAGGGGCAGGAGCTGCGGCTGCGAGCCTACGCCAAGAAAGGCTTTGGCAAGGAACACGCCAAGTGGAACCCAACAGCTGGTGTGGCCTTTGAGTATGACCCCGACAACGCGCTGAGGCACACGGTGTACCCCAAACCAGAGGAGTGGTATGTCCTGCTGTCTGTCTACAGGGACTGGGAAAGATTTTCCAGTAGGCAGCAATTCACACATCAGCCCTGGGGATCATTTGGGTCAGTAAGTGATGGGGAGCATGCCTGTTACATCCCCTTGCACAGACTCCACTCCTGGGTTAGGGTAACAAGGTCAGTCACTTGTTTGCAGCTGCACATAAGGTGGATTGGTTTGTGGTCATCTCTTGTCCTCCCTCATGTAGCATCACTGCTGGTTTGCCTTGTTTTCATGCCCTTTTTCACCACTTGTTGCTGATTTTTTTTCTTCCCTGCGCAAGTGTTGCAAGGTTTGAGGAAAGAAGAGATCCATATGAGATGGTAGAAGTTGTTATGGGAGCAAACAGTGGAGGATTGGATTGCAAGATTGATTTTGAGGAAGCTCAGTATGGCTCTGATTTAACCCCTACATTTCCTCACTTCTGGAGCCTGTGCTCTGGCAGGGTTTCCCTCTCTGGCTCTTTACTCTCCTCTGACATACCATTCTGCACAAGTCGCACACTGCTTCTCATCCAAAAGTGACATAATTTTATTTTGGAAAGCTGCTGCCTGCTTTGGCCTGGGTGAGGACTTTATCCAGCATCACTTTTCCATGAGTGGGTACCTGAGCTGTTCCTGACTCTGTATCCCAGTGATCACCTAGCAGACATCCTGTCACTGAGTATGCTGRAGCCAGCAGTGTGGTGAGGAATCAGGTGCTTTAGGCAAGGCAGGCTGAGAGCAGGCACTAGGCAGGGTGGTGGACATGGTGCTGTAAGCAGCGTGTAAGCAAGTGATGAGTGGCAGGGTCAGGAATCTGGTATGGTTTACAACAGACAAGGTACCAGGGAACAGTTTGTGAGAGCTTCTAGACAGAATATATGTAAAAGTTAAAAAAATCCCAAAAGAGAATTGACACTGGAGCTGCCAGTTCCTGATGATATGTCTGTCTTTTCAAGTTCATCTGACTCCGTTTGAAGACAAARGCTTCTGCTGTCCAAGGGCAGCTATGATTTTTGGTTTAGTTTTTCATGCTAGTTGCTTTTTGAGGCTTTGGGCAGAGCACTGGAATGCAACTGGACTCTCCAGTTGTCACAGTGGTGGAGACCTCTGCATTGTTTCAGTCATGTGTGATTCTGCAAATAACAAGAAATCCCACCTCCATTAACACTTCATCTTTCTCCGTGGTTTGTACAGGCAGAGGGTTTGTTTGAGAAATACAGTTTTATTTCAGGCAGCTGATTACACGGTGCTGGGATCAGTGTTTCTGGGCATTGCTGGGGCAGAGGAAGGCCAGCAGGAGACCTTGGTGGGTACAGGATTTTCTGTGCTGGCTTCTCAGCCAGCTCAAGGCTTTGGATTTTCTTACACAGATTAAGTGGTTCCACACAGTCTCTCAGGTGTGATGCTCTATAAACCAAAGGATGCAGCAGGTAGGAAGATGGGTTTGCCTAATTGATGCATCGATATTGTAGTGATTTTGATAGAGGAGTGGAGGTGCAAGACATCAGGATGGAGCTCACTAATGCAGCTGGTTCTGAGGTACAGGAGATTTTTTTTTCCTGCTGGATCCAAGCCAACAGGGCCTCAGAGACTTGAGTGCTGGAATACTCTGATGCTTTCCTGGCCCAGTGGGAAGGAGAAGGAAAAGATAACCCAAGGTCCATTACTCCATAAAAGCATCCAGGCTCCATAAACACAGTCCCTTCAGGCATCGACATCCCTTCACTGTAAGCACCTCCCAGATTGTACCAGTGCAGATGGATGGAGCCACAGTACAGGGCTTGCTGAGTTTRTGGAAAGCAGGGCTGATCCCCTTCTTCCAGTGCTGCTGGATGACTCAGTGGCATTAATGAGGAGCCAGAGAGAGCAATGTGAGGTTGAGCTTTTTTCTGTGACTCGATATTTGATAACCACCCTGTTTTGTGCTGGGCATGAGCCCCAGTCTTGCTCTCTGAGGGGCCAAACTGAGTGTCTGGGTTCTGTGGGGCCAGGCTACAGCAGGGGCTCTGTGCTAACATCTCCTTCTCTCTGGTTCCAGGCCCAAGAGTGAGTACTCAGAGATCGACGACGAGGATGCTCAGGCTCCCTATGACCCCAACGGGAAGCCAGAGAGGTAGGGAGCTGAATGCACTGGGGTGACTGGCTGGGTGCATCTCATGGGCTCTCATTAATAGACAAGAGTCTGCTCTGTGCTGTGCTCTACTCTGCCAGCCCAGGGAGCTGACATTCCCTGAAAAGCAGGGCAGGAGTTGGCGTTAAGTGGTGATATGCCCAGATCTGGCAGGTTTTCCCCTCTGGGAGATACTAGACAGTTCTCCTGAGTTTGTGTTGCCAGGTAGGGCGGTGCACACTCAGTGAAGTGTGAGGCCTGTGGGGGAAATACCCTGGCTCAAGGTGTTCATTCACCTGTGTGTGTCTCATGCTCTGATTGCTGGTGTTATTTGCACTGCAAAAGTGCCTTAGCCAGCCTTCTCCCTGACATGGGACTCTGCTGGCTCACAGGTCACAGTGCTGAATAGAAATCGATCTCACAAGTGCTCTTGCAGCCTGTGGAGTTGAGAGTGTTGGTGTGACAGTTGTAGAGGGGGCAGCACTGGCTGTTGCCTGCTTGGGAGGTGAATGATGGTGAAGATGGTTGGGATTCCAGGCAGATCTCCCTTCTGTGGGTATGGGTGGGCTGGAGCTATGTGCACTCTAGGTTTGTACCTCCTTGCAGAACAGATGGTGACTTAATCCCCTGCCTTGTAACCTCAGGTTTTATTACAACGTGGAGTCCTGTGGTTCTCTGCGCCCCGAGACCATCGTCCTCTCCGCACTGTCCGGCCTGAAGAAGAAATTGAGCGATCTCCAGACCCAGCTGAGCCACGAGATCCAGAGTGATGTCCTCACTATCAACTGAGGTGGCCCTTGAGAGAGAGTGCTGAGCTGTGAGTGATGCCTGGCTGAGATCTGGAGGGATCATCTCCCTCTGCCTTTCCTGGCCCAGCACCTGGGTGGTGACGCCTATTCCCTGGCACTTCTTCCCAGGGAAAGCTATTGTGATGTGTAGGGTAAAACAGGAAGAGAATCAGCCAGTGAGCATCTTAGCTGAGACAGGCTTTGCCTATAAGAAATCCCAGAGTTTTAGTTCTGGTTTTGGATTTTGGCCATGTGGTTTTTGGGATTGGGAAGCTCATACCTTGGTTACACAACCCTACCTTATTTACATGTCCATTCTTTACTGTGCTGAATAAAGCCTTACCCCCACGTTTTTCTGTCATCCCTGAAAGCTCATCTGAGGCTGCCGGAGGAGATGTCACATCATTTACTTCTCTCCAATAGACATTAACTTAATGAGATCTGCTTTGGAGCGAGCAYTGCTCGCTGATGCTGATTGCTGCTTGTGACATTATCTCCTGGGGAGAGCAGCACCCCTCCTGCAGGCAGCCCTTCGTTCATTGATCCAGTGCTGTGTTTAAAGCAGATGTTTGAGGCTGAGGTGGGCGAGTTGCTGCAGAAGGCAGCGCTGCAGGGGAACCCAGCTGGGCCAGGCAGGCGAAGCTGTATTTACAGACTCCTTTGGAACAGACTCCACCCCTCTGCTGTATAACCTTTTTCTKAGGAGCTGGGTGGCATGGGGTCTATCAGTAATGGCCTCTGGCTGACACCTTTCTTTGTGCCCACAGCCCTCAATGTGTGCTGGGCTGGAGCTCAGTGCAGGTCCCATGCCTTGACTCCCCTGGCAGTGGTYGAAAGGCGCTGGCAATGATCTGTGTCACTCCTTTTCCTCCCCTCCATCAGTGCCCAGTGTGGCTTTGGATGAGCTTCTTGGTGACACTTCCCTGGAGAGACCTGCCACTCCTGTACTGTGAGGGYGGGAGGGAGGGGAAGGCCTGTGTGCCCCTGCACTCATCCTGGTGTGGATGGGGATGGTTCAGGGAGTGGTGACAGTGTCACGTTCAGCTTGGGAGAGCAGCCCATGGCAGCATTGCCTTCCCCTCCAGGGAAGCAGCCAGGCTGCTGCTTCCATTTCCTTGCCGTGGGAGAGCTGGCTCCCCTATGTCCCTGTCCCTGCAGGGATCACTGCGCTGGATGGCATGGCTGTCTTACCTTGAGGCCAGCACTGCCAGGCAGTCATGGCATGGATGACTTACCTGGCACAGTTCTGGGAGACCTGGGAGATGGCATGCCTTRAAACTCCTTCACCTGGGGACTTGGAGCCACCACTGCCCTGGCACAGCCCTGGAGCCACGGGCAGCTGGGGGCGAGGATGACAGGGGGGTGTTGGCATCCTGTTCCACTTTGATGGAGAGTTCTTTGATGGAGAGTGGCCACTCACTCCACCCTTCCTCCTATCCCAGTGGTTTAGGGCTTCACTTGAAATGTCCTGGCCATGGCTGGAGGCAGAACAAAGCCCTGAGCCAAGCGTGCTGCCAGGAACCTCAGGAAATCTCCCCCCATCAGCATTTTTCTCTCTGGCAGGCACTACTCCCACTTGCGCTTCCCGAGCGCTTGGATGGAACAGACAAACAGGAAGGGTGGATGTGGATAAGGGTTGTTTATTCATTGAGCAACTCCTTAAAAAACAGAAAAGCCRAACATTTTTGGTAACAAATGTTAAATCTTTTCCAGATGAGGTGTGTAGCCAGGAAAAGAGAGCACGTTACACCTCTCACCCCAGGGAGGACACACTGCTGGGCAGTGCTGGGGTCCCAGAGCCCGTCTGTGCCCAGCCACACTGYGAGGAGCAGCCCTTCTCTGTCCCCACGTCCCCCCAGCCTCAGCCACAAGCTACACCACCCTGAAACACAGTATTTACAGACCACAGGTTCCCACATCACGACAATCCCTGTGCCCACCACATGGACCTGGAGCTTTAAAAAGCAGAAATAAAACCACCAAGCATCCAACCCAGACGGAAAGAAGACTCCAAAGAAACACCAAGGTTTGCACGGCAATAAAAAGATAGCCCTTCTAAAGGAGGTCAATAAATAGGAGAACTAGAAAAAATCAATTGCTTTTAAATTCAGCACATAAAGCCCAGTTCCACCCCCAGTGGGTGAGGAGGGAGTGTGGGCTATGGGAATGCACAGAGGAATGTGGCTCTCTCCCCATCGGCATGGGCTTCTCTGCCCTGGGGCTTCTCRTATCCACAAAGCTGCCCCTTGAGAGACGGATGCTACTGGCCAAAACCAGTCCCATGGTTGCCCACCAGCAGATAAACTAGGGGCACTGCAGGGGGACACAGCTGTAGGAGGAGTGAGGGGTGTTGGGATGGGAGAAGTCAGAGAGCTTGGCTCTGCCTGGCTGCTCACCCCAGCCAACCCCCCTGGAAGGAAAACCAGTTTCTCCTGAGACATCTCAATTCTACAGCGAGTGTTTAAATAGCTTGAAGAAGTGCAAAAATCAGCTCAGGGATGGCAGGGTGTCCTCAGGAGCACCCCACTCTTCATGGGGGGTAGGACCCCGCACCATCAGCCTGGCACAGCCACATCCTCCAACGTTGCTCCATGGCCATGGTAGAATGATGTCCAGCCTTCCTGCCATGCAGAAAGCTGAATTTCRTGACCCCCCCATCTCTCTTCACCTCCCCAAGAGTCAAAAACCTCTGGGCATCTGCCCAAGGGCTCTTCAGCAGCCACCACATTTGCATTCATGTGAGAAGGAAATATCTCTTACAATACGGATATTCAATATATATTTGAAGTCAGTTGAGGCTGAGCCAGCCATCATCTCCGCTAACGCCAGACCAGGGCGTGAGCCAGCACCTGCTTCCCAAGGTCTTGGCAYGAAGGTGCTCCAGCTCGGTCTCCTGGGGATTCTGAGGAGCAGCTGCCTGTGTCCTTGCCACCCCTTGRGCAAGAAAAAGGGGACCCTTGCCACAGTCCCCCCACACCAGCTCATGGGGATGATGTGGGCTCCCTGCTTTCAGGCTTGTCACTTTTGGAGGACTTTGGCTTCAGCAAGATGAACCTGTTGAGGAGGTCGGTGTCCGAGCTGGCCTGGGCACCTGCGTACGCCTCCCCTGGGGACAGAGCAGAGGGTGKGCTCACTGGTGGGGAAAGCTCTGGGAGCTGCAGGAGCAGCAGCTCCTCAGGGTGGGGTGGGGACACTCACCAGMATAGCTGGAGGACTCTGCCATGTTCTGGGAGCCGGTGATGTGGTGCCAGTAGGCGCTGCGGGGCAGCATGGTCGTGGGGGTGCAGGGGTAGGAGAAGTGCTCCGTGCCCTTGTTCAGCAGCTGCAGTGGATGACAGATGGGAGGAGGATGACACAGGGCCCCCGGAGCTTCCCCCAGCTTCGTTCCCCCTCGGCGTGGGCTGGAGCTCACCCTGACGTTCTTCTCCATCTCCAGCAGGACCCTCTTGTGCTGCTCAGCGATGGCCAACGTGGCGCTGTGCACGCGCTGGTAGATCTGCTCACCTTCCTGTGTCTGGAAGGTGTAGAGACCTTCTCCTGCGTCGCACATCCTGCGGGGACAGGGCACAGGSTGTCAGCAGGGTCCTCAAGCCGAGGGGTGATAGACAAAATCCACCCCAGGTGGCAGCTGGCACAGCTTCCCACACTGTTAGAACTGTCCCTATGTCCCCTTCATGGAGTTGAGCTGGCACTAGAACCAACTCCATGGGCACATTGTACAGGCCATGACCATCACCCCAGCCTCACACCTGCCCTGTGGTAATGCCAGCTCCCTGCTGGAGCACCCAGCTGGGCAAAGGCACCCAGCAGTGATCCCTGCCATGGCAGGGGTGACATCTCACCGTCCGGCCTCGAAGGTGAAGCGGGTGGCRTCGCGGCCGTAGCGGCGCAGGGAGCAGAGGGGCCAGGAGACCAGCTTCACCCGGGGGTTGTGCGTGTCCCAGAGGTAGATGTTTTCGTGGGTGATCTGCAGCTTGCACTCGCCATAAACGTCCAGGTTGGGGCAGGGGAGGAGGAACACGTTGAACCGGTCTGGAGAGGGTGAAAAAATAGAAAATAAACCAATCTGCGGGGGGTGCAGCGAGGCGGAGCCCCGGGCGAGCACTCGCCGCCGCGCTCACCCGTCTGCTCGCACTGCACGCCGGGCGCCAGCAGGTCGGGCTCCCCCAGGCTGATGTCGTTCAGGCGGGCGCCCAGGCACTCCACCGACAGCGTCTTGTACCACTCCTCCGCCTCCAGCTCTGCAAGGCACCACGGCAGCCCCTGGGCGACCCTGGCCACGCCGGGGTGCCCCACCCGGCATCCCCAGCCCGGCTCCCCTGGGCGCTGCCCCGTACCTGAGTCGCAGGTGAAGGTTCGGGCGGAGTCGTCGGTRAAAACGATGGCCACCGCCTGTCTCTTGGTCTCCTTGGGCAGCCGCGTGATGCACTTGACATTGCTGATCTCGGTGACCTGCAGAGGAGTTGGGGGTCACCAAAGGCTGCTGCTCGCAGACTGTCACCCGCCGCACCCAGACCCTGACAYCTGCAGCGCACCGCAGCGCACGGGGCGACAGCCACCCAGCAAGTTACGGCAAGGAAGGAGCTGTTCCGGCCCGGGGCCCCGAGCAGCGGGCAGCACCCCGGCACCCCGGCACCCCTCCTGCGCACCCCTCACCTTGGGGCACCCCCGCAGACACGCCGCCTTCTCATCCGGGTACTTCTCCAGGCGCTGGGGCCCTTTGCTGGAGGATTTGCGGAAGACGAGCCAGCACCGCCGGTAGATCTGCCGGACAGAGAGCGCGGCGGCTGCTCGGGCCACCTGGGGTCCCTGTCCCTCCGCATCCCCACCAACCCCTGTCCCCAAGCCCAGGACCCGTGCCTGGCTCTGCTGACTGCTGGCCTGGGGACAGGAGGGGGTGCTGGGGATGGGGATTTGCCGGGGTTGCCATCATCTGCCCCCACCCCCCGCCATGCTAATTACAGAGCTTAATTAATGAACACAGACAAAGCTCCCGGGGGGATCGCTGTTCTGGAATGTASCCGTCCCCTCTCCCACAGCCCCTGCCTCTGAGGGTGGTGGGGCCACCGTCCCCAGGCATGTCGCCCCCCACTCGAGCCCGCTCCCTCTTTGTTCTCCCTAATTAGCATGAAATTACCCAGCATGCTCGTTGCTGCCGGCTCCAAGCGGTGGAGATGGGCGACCGAACCCCCTGACCCCTCAGCCGTGGGTGCTGCACTCCCACACCACCCTGATTTGCACCCAGCAGCTCCAGCCCCTCCCGCTGTGAGGCATCCCCGATGACAAACTGTGTGTGCAGGGAAACTGAGGCACGGGGGTGAGGGAGGGCTCACGGACATCCCCAGACCCCGGGTGACCTGGGACAGGTGAACGGGTGTCACTCGGTGCAGGATCCGGCCGGTGCAGGAGCTGGACCCCTGGAGCTGCTGGGTGATTTGGGTACCAACAAGTGGCCTGTCCCTGCCATCCCCCACCCCTCTGCCACCACAGCCCCCAAAATGCTGCTTATTCAACCCAAAAACAGGGGCACAGGATGTCACAAGAGGGACCGGCCACGTCACCTCACTGGGAAAGCAGCACCCCAAACCCATGGGTGTTCCCGCGCACATCCCCCCATTCCCCAAGATCCCCACTCACCCCCAGCTTCTTGCTCTTCATCCTCACATAGCCCTGCTTGATGATGTCGTTAAAATTCGTCGCCATGGTGATGGCTCGATAGGGTGGGGGATATTTTGGGAGGGGGGGGCTGCCTTCACCTTCGCCCCCCCCTCTCCATCCTCTTCCTCCGTACCCCTCCTGTCTCACCACCGGCCCAGCTTGGTGCTAGCAGTGTCCCCCATGCTGGCTGGAAAAGAGAAATGACAGATCGACGTGTGACATCTTCCTCGTCCTCCTCCCCCTCCTCCTTGTCGTCCTCCTCCTCCTCCTCCTTCCCCTCCTCCTCCTCCTCTTCCTCCTCCCTTTGCTGCCTGAACCATCCGAGTGGAACAGTCCGGTGTTAACCCCTGCCAGCACGGTGGATCCAGGATGGCACACACMAGCGATCGGTCCCCACCAGCTCCAACATGTGTCCGAGGGGACACCCACACCAGACCTCGCCCACAGGTCTCCATCACTTCTCGCACTGCCCCTCCTTCCTCCCAGGCTGCTCGCTTGGGCGGCAACATGGCCCCGGTGGCAGGCCAGTGGGGTTGGGGGCTAACGATCCCCTGTCGGCCCTGCCAGCTCTGGTGCGGGGTGTTTTGGTCGCCATCGGGTGCCAGAGGGACCCCGGCTCCCAACCTCGCCCTCCCCGGTGTAACCCAGCTTCTCTCCAGCCCTGCCACCAGCTCGGCCTCTCTCAGCCTGGTCCCTGCTGGTCCCCCCAGCCCCAACCGGTGGGACCAGGTGGGGACCGCGTTCCTTTGGCAGCTGGAGCAGCCCCAGGTAGAAGGCAGTAACCCAGGAAACAGAACAGGGCCATCCCCAGGGATGCTCCTCCATGCCAGCGACGCCCCAAAGCCCAGCACCCAGGGGAATCGGACCGGGACAGCACCTTGGGGACCGCCTGCTGTCCCGAGAGAGGCCGGGGACAGCACTCGCCTTGGAGGGGAATGTCCCCCGCATTCCCCCATCCCCATCACCCCACCCCATCATAAACACCGCAAGGGAACTCAGAGATGCTGGGGGGGCATCTCCTGCCCCTACCCCCGACCTGTCACCTCGGCACCGCCACACCTGGCTCCCCCCGACCGCTCTTCACCATCACCCCCCGATCTCCCACCGGCGCTGTCACCCCCCCCGCCGTTCGCCGCCGACATTTGTCAGCCCAAACCTCGGTCAAACCCGGTCTGTGTCACCCCGTCCGCCCGCTCCGTTCCCCCGGCGGTGCCCCCGCCTTACCCGGCCTCCGGTGCGAGCGGAGCCGCCGCGTCCTGCGAGCCCCGGAGCCGCTGAGCCCCGCCCGGCCCCGCCCCGCCCCGCCCGGCCCCGCCCCGGTACCCCCCCGCCACCCCCGGGCTGCCCAACCGGAGCCACAACCGGCCGCCCTGGAAAGAGCTTTCCATCATCAGGCTTCAGAGCGAACAGCCCGCAGCGATTGACGGGCGGCGGCAGCAGCCTCTGGTCCGTCCCTCAGCTCAGGTGTCTCCTCATCGCCGTTCCCCGCTCTGTGCCCCCCAAATTGTTYTCCAGGCCCCCCACTGAAGCTGCCCCAGGCACCCCCACCCCTTCGGGCTCACTTGTTGGGCCATAAAAATATGAATAATCGCTGGAAATAAAAGGGCATTAAAAAACCCCACGAGCAGCAAAGAGCTGCGCTTTTAGCCAATCAATTAAAAGGCAGAGCGAGGGGATTAGCTCACAGAAATATTAATTTTTAATAAGGTTGTGTCTGAGCGCCTCCAAAGCCCCCAAGGCCCTGYGCTGGGGGGGCTGGGCTGAAGGGGCTGTGCTGGGGTGATCAGCAGCCACAGGTGAGCACCCCACACCC
The DNA here is from genome assembly GCF_030028575.1 of Malurus melanocephalus. Lineage (NCBI taxonomy): Eukaryota > Metazoa > Chordata > Aves > Passeriformes > Maluridae > Malurus > Malurus melanocephalus. The sequence continues at coordinate 689,410 of NW_026623510.1, read as the reverse complement.
CTGGGTCAGCACTGTCCCAGGGTGAGCACCTCTGGGTGAGCACCTTCCACTGCACATGCACAGGGACAGGCTTTACCCCCAGGCATGGGGACAGGGCTGCCTGTAGGTGACATCCAGACCTGTGCACAGCTGGTAAAGAAATGCTGCTTGTCCCCAGTGTGTGCCCTCCCCACCCTCACTCCTGTGTATGGACAGATCAGCAGCTCACACCACCACCAGAGCCTRGGCCCATCGGGGCTCTGTATTTATAATAAAAAAATCATATACAAATACATACATATATATAATATATATAAAAAGAAGTGGGCAGTTTGTGGCTGCCAGGTTTGGTGCCTGCGCCTGCTGGGCTGCTCAGTGATGCTGGCTTTGGTGGCCACATCAGTGTCCCAGGAGATGCCAGTGGCTGAAGGGACATCCAGTACTGTCCAAGAGGCAGTGGGTTTGGAGCATCCTTGGGCAAATTCCTCCCCAGCGCTCCGTGCCTCAGTTTCCACATCTATACAATGCACAGCTGGGTCCTGTGACACGCACTCGAACGCAGAGGACTGGTGTGCGATGTSCTGCGCTGGTGGCACTGGCCCTGGGCTCTAGGGCACCTGTATCTGCAGGTCCTCGTCCTCATCGGGGTCACTGGTGCCGTCCCCAGCGTCGTCGGGGCCGAAGCGTGTGCTGCGCATCTTGCCAAAAAGCGGAGCGCTCTGCTGCCGCCGCAGCCTGAGGGGGAGAGCTGCTGGGCTGGGGGYGGCAGGCACGGCCCCCTGAAGCTGAGCCTGTCCCCCTGCACAYCCACAGCATGGCTGCACCCTGGGGGGACTCCTTCCTGCAGCCTCACTGAGCTCTGGGGCAGGATGAGTCCCCCAAACTGGGATCAACCCTCCWGCATGGGGCTGGGGAGCTGTGGATGGTGCTCAGCACAAACGGGGCACAGGCAAACCCCTCCAGGGCTGGACACCCCTGTGTCAGACCCAGACAAGAGTGCAGAGCTGAGAGGTGTCGTCCCTATAAAATAAGGAACCCCCAAAAACCCCAGGAGCCCCCATTCCCAGAAGCCTGCAGTGGTTTTAGCTCCTCACTTGCCCTTGTGTGAAAATTCATCAAGGAAAATTTATGAATCAAATTTGAAATCCAAAGGCCCAGGATCCAGTGAGATCCAACCAGTCCACTGCACTTTACTGGAAAGCATGAATTATTTAGGGTCGAGCGCACAGGGAGTTTGGGGGGTGGGTGATGAATCCTCCATTATGCTTCCATGATTTAATGCAGAAGTCCCAATAAAATAAAGGAAGATTATAAACACCAYCCCCAGCGCCTCCTGGAGCCGCGGCATCGATCCCACGGCCATTTCAGCTYTTTACTGCTGGAGAGGCAAAGCAGAGCCACGGAAAGTTTGAAGGGCAAGAAAACTCAGCTCCCACCTYCCCAGACTGGTGYAGGATGCTTGGAGCCTCCCYTYACCCTGGGWACTTCTGRGTGCARCCCTGAKCAGCACAAAGCTGGGCTGTGCTGGTCTCTGTGCAGCTTTGTGCTGGATTAACTGGGAGCTGAATGCCACTCAGCTTGCAGTGGGGTGAAGCTGCTCTGAGGRTGGCAGTGCCCCTTCCGAGGATGTCGGAGGCACTTTGGCCATGCTTAGCCCAGGGTTCAACCAGGCAGAGGCTGGTCGAGGGATGGTGGCAAGGAGAACATCCCACCCGAGGGTCCTTGCAGGTCCCCACTGGCTCACCCAGCCCCTGCTCACCGGGATTGCAGATGCTCCAGCTGCACCTGGAAGCTCTCGCTCTGCTCCGTCTGCTCGTCCAGAGACCGCTGCAGCTTCCGAGTCTGGTTGTGGGCCTCGTCCAGCTGTGGGATGGCATGGGATGGGATGGGATGGGATGGGATGGGATGGGATGGGATGGGATGGGATGGGATGGGATGGGATGGGATGGGATGGATGGGATGGGATGGAATGGGACAGCATGGTGCTGTTGGCAGCCGTGTAGGGAGCAGAACTGCTCACCCCGACCCTCTCCACCAGCCTGAGCTTTCCCACCTCATCCTCGGCTTGGGCCAGCTCCTTCTTCAGCTCCTCCACCCTCAGGCGCAGCTTCTTCACCTCTCCCTCGTGCTGCTCCACGCGGCGGTTGGCGTGGGCCAGCTCGGCCATCTTCTCCTGGTACTGCTTCTTCAGCTTGGTGTGGATGTGCTTCAGGTCAGCCAGCTCCTGTGGTGCGCATGGGGCAGGGGCTGAGCGGGGTCAGCCACCCCSACCACTGGTGCCCCCTCCTCCCTGCCCAGGGACCTCTCCCACTGCCCCACCCCACGACCCAGGGGCTGATGGCGCTGATGGGGTCACACCATCCCTTGGCTGTTTGGGCTTGAGGGAGTCCTTGGGGATGCTGAGCCCCACAAGAGTCACCCAGGGACAGCACCACCCCTGTGGCACCTTGTTCTTCTCGAAGAGCTCAGCCTGGATGGTTTTGAGGTCGGTGTCCAGGGCGCTGGCAGTCTGGCGCCTCTTGCGAGCCAGCACCTCCTCCAGGTCCTCGATCTGCGCCCGCAGCTTCTTGTTCTCCCGCTCCAGGTTGAGCTTCTCCGTCTCCAGCCGCTCCCGCCGGCCCCACTCAGCCGCGTTCTCTGCCTGCAGCCGCTCCATCTGGGACAGGGGCACGGGGTGTTTGGGGGGAAGCAGGACCCCCCTGGCAGCTCCCTTTGTCCCCCACGCTGCGGTTCGGCCTCACCTCTGCACGCAGTTCAGCCAGTTTCTTGTCCATGCTGGAGCGAGCACCCAGCTCGTCCTCCAGGTCCTCRGAGATGCGCCCCAGCTCGTCCTGATGGATCTCCTTCAGGATGTTGAGCTGTGGGGGGACATGGTACCCACAGGGGACTCTGAGCATCCACCTTCCACCAGAGCTGTGCCACACCCAACCTCTGCAGAGGGACCCACTGGACCAACTGCACTAATGAAGACCCTTAATAAGCAACCTGGAGGTGGGGAAGCGGCTGTGGACCCCCGTGTCCATCAGGACGTGCCACCCTCCAAGGGATGGGCCACCAAGGCAGCTCACTCACCTGCTTCATCACCTCCTGCTTGTTCTTGTTGAGCTCCTCGTACTTGATCTTCCACTGGCTGAGCTCACCCTCCAGCTTCTCGATGTTCTTGCTGAGCGCCAGCTTGTCCCTGGGGAGAGGCAATGCTGGTGACAGCCTGCAGGACCCCAAGGGACATCCCACCCCAGTGGGGACCAGGTGGGATCTGCTGCAAGGATGGTGCCCCAAGCACTCACTCGCGCTCCTTGAGCAGCACTTTTTGGGACTCRTCCAGCCTCAGCTTCAGGGCGGTGACTTTGGTGGCATCCTCCTCCACGACGCTGACGTCCTCCCAGAGCAGGCGGCTCCGCTCCTGGCGGCTGAAGGAGGCCCGGGGGCCCCGCTGCTCCCAGCTCTCGTCCTGCTTGCTCGTCAAGATGTTTTCCATCAGCTCCAGCTCCTGCGGCRCCGTGGGTGGCCCAGCACAGGGGAAAGGGTGAGGGGGCAGCCCTGGCTTCACAGCTGCTACAGCACCCAGCCCTCACCCCATAACCAAGAGAGTCTGTCCCTCCATTCCCCAGAGATCCCCTGAGGTTGATGGAGAAGGACTTGCCATCACCACACTCTGCTGCTGGCTCCCTGTCATGCTGCAAATTTGAAAATCAGAAAATTTAAAGCCAATTTATGACACCGATCTCACCCAGGACTGCCACATGGGTGACCTTCTACCAGTTGCTCTGACCACATAGTAAATGAGCCACAGAAGTCCCTGGGGACCAGGTGTGGATCCTGTGGGGGATGCTCACATTTGTCTCAGATTTGTCACTTGGCAGCTGTGCTGTCAGGYSGAGTGAACTGTCACGGCATGGCATYCCGAGYAGTGACTTCTGTGCCACGACAGAGCCAACAGCAGCAGAAGAGGGATAGCTGGAGCAGCTGGGAGCATCCCTGAGATGGCTCTGGTGTCCCCTCCTTCCTCCTCCTTCTCCTCCCTTCAGCACAAGCCTCAGCCAGAAGCCCATGCAGAGACACGGCTGGGAGATGCCACCAGCATTGTCAATGCCACCGTCCCCTGTAGTGGCACAGTTTTTGCCTATTGCCTCCAAAGTGAAAGCCCCAGGACAGGCACTGGTGCCAGTGCCAAGGTGACCTGGCTGCATGGGGCTATGAGGGCTTAGAGTCCCCTCCTGACACTCCTCTGAGGAATCTGACACCCCCCAGTGCTGTTCCAAGAGGGGTCTGACTGCCCTGTACTGCTCCAAGAGGGGTCTGCCCATCCTGTGCTGCTCCGAGAGGGGTCTGAGCCCAAAATCCTGCTCTCAGAGGGGTCTGACCCTCCCAATGCCCCTCCAAGAGCAGTCCCCCCACACTGCCCACCATTGCAGTAGTGGTTTGGGGGTGCACATGGACAGCTGATGGGGATGAGGAGCTCCCCTGTTACCCTGCCTCACAYCCTCACCTTGGCTTTTTGGGGCACCTCAGCCCCCACATCCCGCACAGGCTCTTGCTCAGGGCCGCCGTCCCCCTCTGCTCCATCGGCGGTTGGGCTGCCGGGGCTGGGCTGTGGCGGTGGCCGTGGCGGGCGCTCGTCCGGCCGGTCGCGGTCACGATCACGGTCACGGCGCAGGCTGGCCAGCTCCTTGGTCAGAGCCTCCAGGCGGTGCCGCAGCTGCCGCACCTCCTCCCGTGCCCGGTTGCGCTCGGCTCGCACCTTGCTCCACTTCTCGCGCCAGTTGGCCGTGCAGTCCGACCACCAGCGCATCGTCTTCTCCATCTGCGCCGCCCGCGCCCGCGCCTCCTCCAGCTCCCGCAGCCGCAGCTCCTCCCGCCCTTCCCAGTCCCCTTCCAGCAGCGCCGGCGGGGGCCCGGGCGAGGGTGTCCCGCTGGGGGGGGACGGGGACGGCTCGGGGGCCAGCAGGGCCAGGAGCGAGCCCCCCGGCAGCGGCGGCGAGCCGGCCAGGCGAGAGGCCCCGCTTTGGCTCATGGCAAAGCTCCTCTAGGGCATGGCCGGCACTGCTCTGCGCCCGAGGACCTGCGGGAGACAGGAGGGGTCAGCTGGGGACTGTGGCGGGTGGCTGGAGGGAAGGGGYGGCAGGGGCACAGTCCTTGGTTTKGGGRACAAGATCCCTAGGATGGCCCCTAGGCAGGTCCTCAGTGAGGACTCTGGCAATGTCCCCAGTAAGGAGCCAAGTCATGGCCTCAGCCAGGTGCCCAATGAAGACCCCAGTGAGGTCCCCAGCCCACTGCCCAGCYACCAGCAGCTTGTCCCAGCTTGGCATCAGAGTCACCTCTGCCAMCGCACCACAATGGAGGGAAGACATCTACATGTTATTCACATGACGTCATCTGCATGAGGTCATCTGATGACATCATCYGTGAGCCTCCCAAACCATCCCCGTGCTGGGGATGGGGGACTCGGCTGCACCCCAACAGCTCTAGCGAGGGTTACAGCCCAGATCCGGCGCCAGCGAAGCAGGAACATCTCCGGAAGGAGCGAGAGTTGGTGCGGGGTGGCGGCAGGACGCTGCCGAGGCAGCTGGATGTGCTCTGCGGTGATCCCGCAACAAAGGGCCGGTGCTGAGCGCCTCCATCCCGGCATGGAGTTCACATCCCGGCATGGAGCTCACATCCCGGTGCGGCCAGGCAGGCAAACCGCCCCAGGAAACCTCAATGGGAGGCYGCTGAGCGCCCTAATGGGATAAGTACAGGGTCCAGCCGCGGCTGCCCGCAGCCCCAGCAGGTTTTTGGGACGGTGCAGCCCAGACCTGCTACTAAATCCGGCTGGGCTGGGAGAGCCAGTGCTGGAGCAGCGGGAGCAGAGGCCGATGGCCGTTCTGCGATTTTCATGGGGGAAAAAACTACTTTTTCTGGTGATTTTTGCTGAAACGGTGAAGTTTTGCTATAACTCAGAGGCAAGCCCTGGCCTGTGGTCTCGGGGCTGCTCCTGGAGGAATCTCAGGCACTGGCAGGACCCGGCACAAGCAGCGCCCACGGGAGCACAGATGGTGCACAGGCACCCACGCAAAACCCACGGGAGTTCATGCGGAGCACCGGCAATATTGCAGCGCCCACAGGGAGCACGCGTGGAACCAGAACACCCCTGAAACACCCACGGAAGCACGCGTGGAGGAAGAACASCCCTGAAACACCCAGGGAAGCACGCGTGGAGGAAGAACATCSAYGGGASTCCCGCGGGAAGCACGCRTGGAGGAAGAACACCCCTGRAAYACCCAGGGAAGCACGCGTGGATCGCGCCCCCTGCCCGCGGCTCCCACCGGGGGCGGCACCGCCCGCCCCCCATCGYTCCCCATTGGCGGCGGGCGCTGCCGTTCATCCTCCGCGGCCCGGCCGGCGGGAGCCCCGCATTCCTCCGCTCCGCCGGAATTCCTCCCGGTCCGGCCCGGCACGGCCGGCACCGCCCGGCACCGCTCGCCCCGGCCCCGT